>NW_026129411.1:0-57890 GCF_022985175.1 Labeo rohita | reverse complement strand
ATATAGAGCGAAAATACTGAAAATGAAGGCTGTGAAACATGATCAGCTTTGCCCTTTTGGCGGTCACACCGGTTAGACTTTTTAGGGCAAGTCGTTTTAAAGTTATTGACGTTTATTATTCTTCTTATTCTCTGTAAGTCAAATGCTTTTTCTGAGTGTTTTGCTGTAACCTGAACACAAACACGAGACTTTCAGAGTGTTGAAACTCATGAAAGCCTGACAGAAACCTGATGCCTTCATCACACAATCACTGCTGACACAGTCACAATCAGCACAATCACGTCAGCGACACCGACAGACTATTTCAAGAACACCAGGATAAAAATAGTTCATTCACACCTGCGCACACAATGTGAACAAAGACAGGATTTTTTTTTTTTTTTTTTTTTTTTTTTTTTTGTCTAAATGTATGAAGGTTTGTCAGTGGCTTTGTGTCACAATGTCATTGTGTTCGAAATCCTGAGCTCATGAACACCGTGTGTCTATACACACACATACAGACGGGTTTTTAAAGGGAATTCATACTTGTATTCATCAAAGATAAATAAATCAATGAAGAGTGACAGTAAAGACATTTACAATGTTACAAAAGATTTGTATTTCAAGTAAAAGCTGTTCTTTTGAACTTTCTTTCTATGTGTAGATATCCAGGGATTAACCCAGATACATCTATGTGGGTCAAAATACACGTGATTTTAAAGCCAAGTATAGGACTAATACCTGTGCACAGAATCTCATGTCCTCCAGATACAATCACCAAACTTACTCAGCAACATCAGCAGATTAGTGTTAATTTCGTCACCTATTTTTAATTTAGTCTTAGTCTTAGTCTTGTGCCAAATGTCCTTGTTAGTTTTAGTCATATTTAGTCATTCACATATCTTTTTTTGTTAGTCAAGTTTTAGTCGACTAAAAGTCTCGTCATTTTAGTCTAGTTTTAGTCAAAAGAAAACTCAATATATTTTAGTCTAGGTTTAGTCAAAAAATTGTAGTCTTTTTTTAAAATAACACATTATTACTGAGATTATTACTGATACACATTTCAGTAAAACAAGTGTTTCACATATCTCAAACATTGGTTAAATGTCATAATTACCTGACAAAATACACTTGTTGAATGATTTTTGTTGAATGCAAATGTTAAACGTGTCTGGTTTTCAATTTCTGATTTAGGAGACACATTCACAAATGATTAACCTGTTCTGAAGAGCATTTTATTTTAACCAACACAATTCAAAAGCTGGGTCCCAACAGACTCCGACTGACAACTTAAGTTACAAAGGTTTTTAAAACTGTTTTGGTTGCCTTGTGTCTCATGTTTCTGTTCAAATCAGAAATAAAATAAATATACTCGGAAAAACTGAAAAGAATAGGCCTACTTTACTGTGGGCCTAAAATACAACCTATTTACAGTCTAGGTTGATCTTGGGAAATAACAAATAAGATTTACCAAGGCTTTAACAAGGATCAACAATTAACAGTGCTGTTGTTACTACAGCTGCTGATACTAAAGCTTACTACAGCTGCTGAAACTTCCACTTTAGGAATGAATTAAACAATCAAGTTCAAAGGCAAGATTTGCAACAGAATGCAAAATCCAAACCATTAAGGGTTATTTAAAGTAAAAAAAATAAAAATAAAAATAAAAATAACTCTAACCAAACTTTAACCAGAGCAGTATTGCAGTTATCACTCTAGACTTTAAGTTTTAGAAAAGCACTTCTTTCTAATCTAATTCTTGCTCTGTTGCGGCGGCCACTTGAAAGGTCTCCAGTTAAACTAAAGACCCGCTCTGCAAACGCTTCGGAAGCTGGCATTGCCAGAAGGTCTAATGCCAGGGGTTTCAGCAGTGGATACATGGTGGAGCTTTGAGACGACCAGAAATCCATGCCGGATTCTTCTGGGTTTGCATGGGACAGGGATTCTTTGAATTTTTGGACCTCTTGTCTGATGGAGGCCTTGGAGGTCTTTGGCTTTGATGATGGCCGATGGGCACTAAAAAACCTGAATCTAGGCCGCTTTTGCAGAGGCACCTCTGAGACCTCTGCATTTCTAATGTCTTCATCATCTGTCACCTCTTCCTGGTATGGTACACTGCGAGTGATGTACTCTTCAGCTTTACTGAGGAGATTCTGTATGTCGTCATTATCATATCAGGGTCTCTGCTGACACACTAGTGTCAACAAAACAAGCAGCTGCAGCAAGAGGAGAAAAGTTGCTTGCCGACACATCCAGAAAACAGCTGAAGCGTAAATCCATGTTTGCAGACATCTTCTGTGCCAGTGTAGCTACATCCCTGTAGCTCCTGGCATGAGCAAGGTAGAAGTCTGAAAGGTGGCTCCTCAAATCCAGTATTGCAGGGACAACCAGGGAGAAACAACACGTGTCACTTTCAAGCACCTTTGTGTGTTCTGCAAATGGAAGGAGCAAATCTTTGAGGATGGCCACCTTCTGCCATTCACTGGGCAGCAGGCAGTCCCAGCCCATGGTGTCAGCCACCGATGTCACGTGGTCCTTTACTTCGAGTAAACGAGACAACATCAAAAAAGAACTGGACCATCTGGTTTCACAGTCTTTGATGAGAATGAGTCCACATTGTTCCAGCAACCGTTCTGTGGCAACAGATGATTTGCGAAACTGTCTCACCAGATGCCGGACCTTGTCCAGTAGACGTTTGATTGCTTGTTCCTTTTTTACCATGTTGACGACAAGCTGAAGGGTATGGATTACACATGGGGTCCTCTCCAAGATTCCAAATCTGATAGAAAGTTTAACACAAAACAACAATTATTTTCATTAAATCCTACAATAACTATTAATCTATACAATAGCACTTTATCACTACATAAAATTAATTAAACATATTTATTTCAGATTCTTTTTAGATTCAATATCAAATATCTATTACAGTGAACAAGCTCTCTGTAATAACAAACACCATTCACAGACTGACCTTTCGTCTGCCTCTTCCTCTTCATCACTATCCTTGTTGGAATCGTTCTCATCAGAACTGGTGTCCTCTTCTTCAACGCGAAATGCAGAAACCATGTTGCTTCCATTATCAGTTATTATCATGATAATTTTTTCCTTTGGGATCCCCCATTCTTCTGTGCATTCCTCCACAAGAGTGACAATAGAATTAGCAGTGTGTGGGTGAACCATTTGCTTTAGGTTCAGTAGTATGTGTTCAGCTTTACTGTCCTGAACATTGAAATAGCAAGCACTGACAGCCAGGAAGGAGGCGGTAAGTCCCTTTTTAGTCCATATGTCAATGCTGATGGTTACTTTGCGGGCCATAGCCAGTCTGTTTTTAAATTTTACCTTTTCAGCTAGGTACATTTGGTCCACTAGATTTGTAATTTTGGTCTTTTTTGGCACAGTCAGTAAATTACCAACTGAATGCAAGTTATAAATGGTATTGCACACACCATTATTGATGATATTTGGAGGAATATTAGCCTACATGTAATTGTTCAACTTGATTCCCTTACATATACATTTGCTTCTAAGCCTAATTACATTAATTTTGATTATGATGTGATTGTGACAGGGCGTAGGAAGAGGTTTCAGGTTGGGGGTGCTGAGTTTTTTCTGTCACCACTTTTGAATAAGAAACAATATCAAGGCTATAAAACTTGTCAAAACTCCGCAAATCACAAAAGTATCAGTGAGAACACTCGTTTAAACAGCGCTCTGGAGCTTGACTGCAGTGCACATCACATTTTTTACTTTATTGATACTGCTTTTAATCGTAATGCAACGGACCTGTCATCGGGACGTCATGTACAATAAAAGAGCCTGCGCAGCGACAGGAAATATAATTTAACACAAAAAGCCTGCCTAGACGGTGGACTTGCGCGGCGTGTGGATGAATTCTTTCTACGCACACACTATTTTATTTCTTGATAACAGACCGCTGCTAACTATAACACACCGTTGCCATGAAAAACAGAGCGTTGCCATGAACACACAGGATTCTAACCGTAGAGACGGAGCGCACTATCTTCTTTAGCGGAAGCAATACAATCGTTTTTTAACTCAATAAACTCCTTTTTAAATCATAATTTTGTGTCAAATTATTGATTTATTTGGTAGGTAGCCATGTAATAAGCGGGATCCGCTTCGCGTCGGGGTCCTAATCAGCCTGTTGGTGTTGTATTAGCTAACGTTACAGCCGCCTCGCTCTACATTATCCTTTACATAATTTAACATAAAAATAAAACTTTTTAAATAGCCAACTCAAAGTGTTTATTACAAATAAATGTTAATGAAAAAACATGCATTTACAGCACCCCCACTTTCCGCGCCGGTGACCCACACATGCATGTGGCAAAATAAGTTAACATAAAATATATATAACCTGCTTAATGTGCTAAAACACCATAGCTAACTGGTTGATTTACAGCGTAGATGCCTAAAATCAGCATTAGCTTATGAGACGTTAATTTAGGTTAACTTACCTGAATGTGTGGGTGGTTAGCCTTTAGATGTCGTTTAAGGTTGGTGGTGTTTTTCCCCGAAATTCTTTGTCCGCAGTGTTTCTCGTCAGTTATGATGACACATTTTGACTTTTTGTCAGCATCATTGTACTTAAAATGCGACCAAATATCGAGCCTCTTCCTTCGACCTAGCATGTCGTCGTCGCTCGTCACTCGTGTTCGCTTTGTGTGTTGTGTGTTCAGCAGGAGTATGAGACCTGTAACTTGAGCAACAGCGCGAAGCCGCGAACTCGTTCTGAATATTTTAAAGCCGTAACAGCTGATAAAAAAGCAGAGACGATTGTAGACGAAAATGAAGAGAGATTTTATCTTAGTTTTTATTTTATGCAAAACATTTTCGTCTCGTCTTTTTTCGTCAACAATAATGCATGTTAATTTAGTCTTAGTCAGCGTTTTTGGACAGTGGTGCAGTCTTGTCATCGTCTCGTCTTAGTCATGAAAAAAAAGGTCGTTGACGAACATATTTCGTCTCGTCTCATCTGACGAAATTAACACTAGTAGGCTACTGCATTTTTGCAGAACTGAGAAATGACTGCCTAGAGATAGTCTTGTGTCAGGAGACCATGAAACTGCTATAGTGCTGTATACTGTAATGAAATTTGGCCAAATGTGCAGAGGATGGTAAATTATTATTATTAGTAGTATTATTATTTTTTTTTTCAGACTGTATTGTGGCATACTAAGTTCATATACAATTCTTTGGTATTTGAACTTTAGTGCTTTTTATCTACTGCAAGATTACTTTACAGTGGTAAAATGAAAATCATTTTTTCCCAAAAGTTAATTGCTGATTTATACACCTGTATCTGTTTTTTGTAATAGTGTTATTGATCTCATGAGTGTTCACTCGCAGGAAAGTCATCTGTGTATTTAAATTGTTGATGTATATTTAAAACTTGAAGTTTTTTATGTTGTGTATTGACTTGGTGCCATGAAGGATATTTAAATGTTATTTATTTATTATTATAAACATATTAAAAAATATTAAATGTACATATTTGTGTCACGGCCGTAAAGAATGAGGAAGCAAATTGCAAGTCAAACCAGGTTTATTGAAATGGGTGAAATGGGCATGAACACAGTCACTGATAATGTCTGGTGCAGGGACAAGATGGTTAGCGTGAAGTGCAGAGAAGAGTGATGATCCAGCGGTGGGTAATGATCCAGAGGTAAGTAATCCACGAAGAGACGAACCAGAGACGAGATAACGATCAAACATCCAAGACGACGAAACACACTGAAGACACTCACTCACGGACATCAAACAACGATCTGACAAATGGGAGAGATAGCAGTGAGGTTTTATAGAAGAGATAATAGACAACAGCTGGTGCAGAGTAACGAGATCAGCAGACGCGCTGATGAGCGGTGACGTAATACACAACAACACACACACACGTCAAATACACGAGACATGAAGAACACAGTGGATTCATGAACCGTGACAATTTGACACCAAAGCCCTGACACTTTTTTCAAGTTATTATTATTATTATAATAATTATTATTATAATTATTATTAATAATAATAATTATATATATGTTATCAATTATTATTATTTTTTTTTTTTTTTATTTTTTTTTTTTTTTTTTTCACAGAAAAGTTAATGTTTATTAGATATGAGATCACTGACAAGTATGATGTAACCGTACAAAAATATTAAATGTATTTATTTGAGACCAAAGCCCTGACACTTTTTTTACAAATAATAGTTTGAAAAAATAGTTAGGAGTCTTAGACCTTTCCAACGATATACAGTTTTGTCATGATTAGATTAGGGTCTATTTTATAATATGGTGAAGTAAACTTAGGCGTTCCGCTGAGGGGATGGGTGACAGTTTAATAAAAGTATTTTTATATTTTGAAAGTTTATTTTGTTTAATTCTTTTATCATACATTTGAATCTTTGTGTCGGTCTCTACTTACGGTGTTATGGTTGTGTTAGGGGGGCGGGGTTTGATTGCTGCATCCTGTAACTTCATTTTGAGTTAGGCAGAGAGAGGATGTGTTTTTACGGAACAGCATAAGATGTTTTACTCTTTTTCTTTTCTTTTACTTTAACTCTTGTATCCTTGTACCTTTTTAAAAGTGCAACATTTTTGACAACTACCGTATGCTATTTTACAAGATGTGTCTTTTTTTTTTTTTTTTTTTTTTTTTTTTTTTTTTGCTTTGTGTTAGATCAGCATAAGATGTTCAACACTTTTTATTTTCTAACTTGTAACAAACACTACCTTTTTAAAATTGTAATGCTAGACTACAACATAGATTTTGACATGCTGTTGCTTAATGATACTATAATCTGATACTTTTTTTGTTTTAGATCAACGTAAGATGCTCAACTCTTTCTTTTCTTTTATTTTACTTTAACTCTTGTATCAGTAAAAAAAAAAAAAAAAAAAAACTTAAAAATGTAATGTTACAAGATTTTGACAACTATTGTATGCTTTTGTTTTACACAGACGTTTCTTGCTGCTTTTTGTTACTGCTTAACGATCGTGTTTGATACATTTTTTATTTAAATATATCACCAAAATTGTTTAACAATATATAAATGCTCCTCTTGACTTGTTTTACTGTTTTTGGGAAAACAGTCGTCACAGTGTTTCTATTGTATGTGAAAAACTTTAATAAAAACTACCCCTTGATCCTGTTTTACCAACCGTACATTGTTTCACAATTTAAAGTTTAAAGCACTTAGTTTTGAACAGTTTTCAATGGGCTGCTTCACAAAAACACTTTCCCAAACAATAAGATAACAGTCATAAATTCTTTTGAATTACTGAGGTGAATAAACAGATGTACAAACACATGTCCAGCTCAGGTGGATGAGGGAATTTTTATGAGGGGCAACAAATCAAATTTTGACATACCATGCCCTATCATCTCTCTCTCAATTTTCAAATCCTAAAAAATTGGACCCTTTTGACTGGTTTTGTGGTTTCGGGTCACATATAGAGAGATGATTCTTTTGAGTTCACCATGCTTTTTTTTTTCCTCTCTCTCTAAAACTGAAAAAAATGTACATTGGATTTCAAAATAAAGATGAACAGGTGACTTTCAGATAATAAATGCACAAATAGACTCTCTTACACAATTACAACAACAAAAAAAATGTAATCGATATCCAGTCTTTCACAAGATATTTTATCTGAAATGACTCTTGTTTGATTTGTTATACTGTAATGACTAAGAACTTTCCAAAAATGTTCCACACAAATGAGAGAAACATATTTGCCCATAAAAAAATCAGAGGAGAAGAAATATTAACAAAGAGAGATCTAACTGATTGGTTCCTGCACTTTTCATTAATTAAATCAAATTTATCTAAAAACAAATATTTGGAGACCTTACTTCCTACAGTCTTACACCAAGTGCCCTGATTTCTGAGCAGAGAAAGTATTTTGACAGAGTCAGAGTTCATGACAATACAATGTTATAGAGCTGAAATATGGCACTTACATTTAAGACAGAGCTCATTAATTCAATCATTATTATTATCATTATTATACAACAGCTGACCGTCTGTAACGCCACGCCAGCAAAGGGAGCCCTCACCCATTGACTGCCTGTTGCTGCTCCCTCTGCTGCTTCATTGGTAACTTCCTGTTTGGTGGCCATTTAAGGAGGCCTAAACCAAACAGGCACCTCAAAGTATTGTTTTGCTGTGCAGACTCTACTAAGCGTTTTCTCTTGTTTCATTGCCTTGTTTTGTTCATGCCACGGTTTTGTTTCTTGCCATAGTTTTGCCTTGTTTTTGCCATTGTTTTGTACTAGTTTCTTGCCATAGTTTTTGCCTTGTTTCATTGCCTTGTTCCTTTGTTACTTTTGGACTGCTCACCTGGTATTTTGACGTTCTGCCTGTTTTCTGGATTTTGCTATTGTTTTTGCCCTGGATATTACTGTTTATTTGGAGATCGACCTTGCCTGTCTGACTACGTTGTGTTCAATAAAAGCTTGCACTTGGATCTATCACGCTTCCCTGGAGTCTCCGTTACAAAATACTTTGCCGCCTCAAAGATCCAGCAGCTTTTGGACACACCATGAACCCAGCATCACGCCTCCTCTGCCTGCGTCAGGGCAACCGGGCTATAGATGATTATGTAGCTGATTTTTGTGAGGTATGCCATTTAGTAGACTTTAATGATGTTGCGCTGAAGGGTATATTTTGTAATGGACTTAAGGACTGCTTATATGACCTTATGCCAGACAACAAATGCTCAGCTACACTAATGGAATATATTGATCATGCTTTGTTGCTGGCTGGTTCACCATTTACTGTGGGGATTGCTGATGAGGAACCCTGTTTTCCCCCAGTAGCTCCCAACTTTTCTGTCATGTCTGGAATAGTTAGTATCATGCCAGAACCCTCTCATGCCATGTCTGCCAAGCCAAAGCCAGCTCAAGTCACGTCCCCGAAGCCAAAGCCTGTTCACGTCATGCCTGACAAGCCAAAGCCTGCTCACGCCATGCCTGCCGCTCCAGGGCCTGCTCACGCCATGCCTGCCGCTCCAGGGCCTGCTCACGCCATGCCTGCCGCTCCAGGGCCTGCTCACGCCATGCCTGCCGCTCCAGGGCTTGCTCACGCCATGCCTGCCGCTCCAGGGCTTGCTCACGCCATGCCAGCCGCTCCAGGGCCTGCTCACGCCATGGCCGCCTTTCCAGAGGTTACACCTGTCATGGCTGCCATCCCCAAGCCTGTTCACAAGATGGCCACCATCCCCAAGCCTGTTCACAAGATGGCCGCCCCATCTGAGTCCCCGGCCAAGATGGCTACCATGCCCAAGCCTCATCAGTTCACCACCATCTCATCCAAATCTCACTTCGCCATGTCTGTCACACCCAAAGTTAATCAAGTGATGCCTGATCCTCCAGTGTCAAGTCAAGCTCCAGGGTCAAGTCAAGCCTCCGGGTCAAGTCAAACCTCCAAGTCCGGTCAAGCTTCCAAGTCCGGTCAAGCAACAGAGTCAAGTCTAGCCAAAGCAGCTGTTCCCCATGAATCAAGCCAAGTCACAGCTATTTTCCATGAGTCAAGCCAAGATACAGCTGTTGTTCTCCATGAATCAAGCCAAGATACAGCTCCATGAGTCAAGCCAAGATACAGCTGTTATTCGCCAAGTCACAGCTGTTCCCCACGAGTCAAGCCAAGTCACAGCTGTTCCCCATGAGTCAAGTCACGTTACAGCTGTTGTTGCTGAGTCAAGTCACGTTACGGCTGTTGTTCCAGAGTCAAGTCAAGCTACAGCTGCTGTTCCAGTGTTAAGTCAGGCTGCAGCTGTTGTTCCAGCATCAAGTCAAGTTAAAGCTGTGTTTCCTGTGTCAAGTCAGGTCAGAGCTGCTCTTCCAAAGTCCAGTCAAGTTACAGCTATTGCTCCTGTGTCAAGTAAAGCTATAGCTGTAGCCCTCAAGTCAAGCAAAGTCACTACCGAGCTTCATGAGCCAAGTCAAGCTACAGCTGATCTTCATGAGCCAAGTCAAGCCACAGCTGACCTTCATGAGCCAAGTCAAGCCACAGCTGATCTCCCTGAGCCAAGTCAAATCACAGCTGGACTGCACGAGCCAGGTCAAGTCACCACTGTTCTTCACGAGTCAAATCAAGTCACGGCAGGCCTCCCTGAGTCAAGTCAAGTCACGGCAGGCCTCCCTGAGTCAAGTCAAGCCACGGCTGTCCTACCAGAACCTCACCAGGTCCCCACTGACCTTCCCAAATCACATCACGTCTCAGCTGAAACCCCAGAGCCCACGCTCCCAAGCCACGCAGAGCCCACGCTCCCAAGCCACGCAGAGCCCATGCTCCCAAGCCACGCAGAGCCCACATTCACAAGGTCCCACTGTCTGCCATTGCTCCACAGCCCAGGTCCTCCAAGGTTACATTGTCTGCCACAGTTCCACGGCCCAGGTCCTCCAAGGTTCCACTGTCAGCCACAGCTCCACGGCCCAGGTCCTCCAGTATTTCACGGTCTGCTACTGCTCCACGACCCAGGTCCTCCAAGTTTCCACTGTCTGCTACAGCTCCACGGCCCAGGTCCTCCAAGGTTCCACTGTCTGCTACAGCTCCACGGCCCAGGTCCTCCAAGGTTCCACTGTCTGCCATTGCTCCACGGCCCAGATCCTCCGAGGTTCCACTGTCTGCCACAGTTCCACGGTCCAGGTCCTCCAGTGCTTCACTGTCTGCCACTGCTCCATGGCCCAGGTCCCCCAGTGCTTCACTGTCTGCCACTGTTCCATGGCCCAGGTCCTCCAGTGCTTCACTGTCTGTCCCTGCTCCACGATCCAGGCCCACCTCCTCTGCACGCCACGCCAGCAGAGGGAGCCCTCACCCATTGACTGCCTGTTGCTGCTCCCTCTGCTGCTTCATTGGTAACTTCCTGTTTGGTGGCCATTCAAGGAGGCCTAAACCAAACAGGCACCTCGAAGTATTGTTTTGCTGTGCGGACTCTAAGCGTTTTCTCTTGTTTCATTGCCTTGTTTTGTTCATGCCATGGTTTTGTTTCTTGCCATAGTTTTGCCTTGTTTTTGCCATTGTTTTGTTCTAGTTTCTTGCCATAGTTTTTGCCTTGTTTCATTGCCTTGTTTTTTTGTTACTTTTGGACTGCTCACCTGGTATTTTGACGTTCTGCCTGTTTTCTGGATTTTGCTATTGTTTTTGCCCTGGATATTACTGTTTGTTTGGAGATCAACCTTGCCTGTCTGACTACGTTGTGTTCAATAAAAGCTTGCACTTGGATCTATCACGCTTCCCTGGAGTCTCTGTTACACCGTCCCAAACCAATGCCTAAAAAAAAATTATTTATTTGTTTGTTTGACATTTATTCCAAATAAAAAGGAGTGAGGAGAAATGTTTAAAAATAAAACAACACAAAATCAGATCATTTGAGAGTATTTTGTTATCAAAAATGCATCTAAGAAAAAGAAAACGGACACCACCAAGCTGTTTAAATAAATGGTTAGAGAAAATACTCTACATGGAACTACTACTTTTAATGAACTGTTTTAATCCATTTATTTTAAAAGTGTTTTTTGCACTGTTGAGAATGGCATGAAATTGAAGAGAAACAAATGATCTTTACAAAGTTTCAGTCCACAGTGTGTGACCTCCTTCTTAACAAGGGATTCCTTCAATTTCCTCAAAGTTGACACTCTTCAGTGGAAATCTCTCACATTTGCTAATATTAAGATTGAGACCAGATTGTGTAGTCATTGGCCAGTTAACATTTTTTTTTTTTTTCATTTCCAAAAACCGTGATACCTTGAAAGAAATTCATATTTACATAACAACAATGAACCTGTGTGATGAGCAGATGAGCAGCGGTGAGATTGAACAGTCTTGCCTAAAGACCCTAGAAAGAAAAAAAAATCTACTGGAATTCATGGATCATTTTACTGGAGCTGCTACACTCTGTGTTCAGGGTTGGAATTGCCTTTCTAAATACTCTCTCGACATGACAGACACACTTTCACATACTTCACACTACACTTCAAAGATTAAACATCTGAATATTATCCAATTTAAATATTACTTTAATATTATGACCAAAACTGTTTTTGTTTATTCTTCAAAGATTGTCCTCATTTGTAAAACTAAAAATAAAAATGTAGGAAAACAAACACTTGATGACAAACAAAAACTTTTATTTTAAAATCTTAAAAAGACACTAAATTACCATCATAGAATAATAGTGACCAGAAATCACCATTACAACATTTACGGTAAAAATATATTTGTCATTTTTCATACTTATGTATGAGAGTCTCATTATAAAACAAAAAAAAAAAAAAAAAAAAAAAATAAATTGTGTCAAATTACACAAACAGCAAGTAAAAGGCACAGCATTTATAATTCACTGAAGCCGTCAGTAAGTTCAGCACAAACTCACTGTATGTGAAAACTCCTGTTTTAATCAATTAATCTGTCAAAACTGCACAATCCATCTTTTATTTACACATCATTTAAACATCTGAATCATTATGGATGATTTTAATACAAATATTATTAAACTGAAGAGCCAGACAGACTCATCTGAGCTTCTTCCTCCTCTGTTCCAGCTTCAAATTAAACAAAATGATCACTTGAATACTAAAGCAACATTAATCATTCAATATCACATGTTTCTAACACACATGCTGCATTATTTGATTGTAAAGTCTGAGTCTCTTCACCTGTATGGATCACATTCACACATTTATCACACATTTCTTTCTCCTCATAGACACAGTAGTGAAGCTCTTCTGTGGATCCTCACCTGATGTTTACTGCTCCTCTCAAGATGACTTCAAATTATGATATACAGCATTTATCATCTTTTGTTGATTAAACTCCAGGTATTTCTTGCAATTGAACCACCAGGGACTTCCGGTAATGGATCTCTATCAAAACTGTAAGGTGGAACAGAAGAGAAGATAATCAGAGTTCAGTGGAACAAACTACAAATAAGTTACTATATTTCAATCATATTTTTATTATTTATTTATTTATTTATTTTTTGAGTAAAAAGTTACATTAAAATCCTGTAATCAGATTAATTACTGACTCTACCTGATTTGAATACGTTTATAAAACAGTATTTGTGTTTTAAATATAATACATTTAGAACATGAATTCCAATCCGTGTCTCTATTTTGTCAAAATAAAGTGAAACACATACTAATGAGTTTACACCAAATATAATAAATGACTAGGAACAAATACAAATGCAATTTTGCCTTAAGAAAAAAACCTTTCAGTTAAATGTTCCACTAGTTAAAGCTGTTTGTCCTCTAGTTTAAACATGTTTGTATTGGTCTCAGTAAATAACTGAAATTATTGCACAGCAATATAACAACTATTGTCATTATCAATGCAGAATAACACACAGTCATACGGGTATTTGAGTCCAGCATTTCTTTTACTTCTCAGTTACTGACTGTATTTACCGTTAACAAAAACCGGAGGAAATTCCTGTTAATAGTAGACTTGTGGATACATTGTTAGAAGTGTGTCTTGTTGTTAAAGTTGTTGTTAATTGATCAAAAGTGTTAAACTGAATCCAAATACCCTCATTCACTATTCCCTACATTAGACCACTAATACAGTTCAGTTGAAGGAGTGAATGAAAACGAGTGAGTGAATTCAGACACTGAGTCACTGGAAGGACTGACGCTTTTGCATAGTTTGTGCTGCTGTTTAATAATCATTTGAAACTGGCAGCTCCAGTATGAAAGGATTTATCTTGAACTCTATCATGAAAATTATGTATAAACCTATAAACCTTCATCTTCTGGTGAGACACAGCAATTCATTCAGCATGTGACTCTCACAGTGCATTATGGGTATTCTCGATCCATTGAGCATACATCAGTTGTACACTCGTTGTTGCTGTGCATTGTGGGATTGAATGAGTGCACTTGATAATGTCCACTACAGTTTTGGACACCACCAAAAATGGCTGTCAACTCAAAAAGTGCCCTATTTAAGCGTATGGGGGTGATTTCTGACACAGGGTTTGTCTTTTTAAAAGGCTTTCTTCTCAAATAATATTGTATGTCCTCATCTTTATTTATGCGGTGAAAATATGTGTGATTAGTGATACAACCCCAGATAGCACACGTACGTTCTGTTAAAGATCACTTCATCTGGAAAACATCTGCTGTGTACAAACAGTTTTATATATATTCATACAGCGACTGTACATTATGTCTTTAATGTCCGTCTTGTCTGAACTTCCAGGTTCACAGTAGGTTGTAAGGAACTGTTTTTCTTTGTGAAAGCTTTATGTTTAAAGAGCTAAACAGTGTTTCAATTCAAATCAATAATTTGTGTCCAATCATTCACTTATGTGGAAGAAACAATATAATAAGTGGGATAATGCATACCCAGCCGGTTGTTATCACAGAATAAACCCCTTCAGGATGATTGTAATGAGGACTCGTAGAAAGCGTGATAGATCCAAGTGCAAGCTTTATTACACAGATTGTGGTCAAGACAGGCAGGGTCGATCTCCAAACAAACAGTAATATCCAGGGCAAAAACAGAAACAAAATCCAGAAATCAGGCAGAGGGTCAAAATACCAAGAGAGCAGTCCTAAAGTAACAAATAAACTAGGCTATGAAACAAGGCAAAAACTATGGCAAGGAAACAGAACAAAACAATGGCAAAACAAGGCAAAACTATGACATGAAACAAAACCGTGGCAAAACAAGGCAATGAAACAAGAGAAAACAATTGGCCTCCTTTTATGGACACCAAACAGGAAGTAACAAACGAAGCAGCAGAGGGAGCAGCAACAGTCAGTCAGTGGGTGAGGGCTCCCTCTGCTGGCGTGGCGTTACAGAATCCCCCCCCAGGAGCGACCCCTGGCACTCAAACAACAACAACAGTCCAGGAGGGTGGGGGAACAGAGGCAAAACAGGGGGTGGGATGGAGGGCCTGGTCCATGTAGAGGAGGTGGGCCTGGATTGTGAAGCAGGGACAGACAGTGAAGCACTGGAGGACCTGGGCCATGGAACCATAGTAGACAGTGAAGCACTGGGGGACCTGGGCCATGGAGCAGTGGCAGACAGTGAAGCACTGGAGGACCTGGACCGTGGAGCTGTGGCAGACAGTGTGACCTTGGAGGACCTGGGCCGTGGAGCAGTAGCAGACCATGAAACACTGGAGGGCCTGGGCCGTGGAGCAATGGTAGACAGTGAAACCTTGGAGGACCTGGGCCATGGAGCAGTAGCAGACCGTGAAACACTGGAGGGCCTGGGCCGTGGAGCAAGGGCAGAGTAGGAAGCCATGGTGGAGTAGGCAGAGCAGGTAGAGCAGGGAGCCATGGCGAGGCAGGCAGAATAGGTAGCCATGGCGGGGCAGGCAGAGCAGACAGGAGCACAGATATCCACAGTGGAACAAATGACATCCATAGCAGAGCAGTGAGTTCATGATTAGCCTTCTTGGCCGTGACATGAAAGGCAGAGAGTTCATGATAGGCCTTCTTGGCTGTGACATGACAGGCAGAGAGTTCATGATAGGCCTTCTTGATCGTGACATGATGAGCAGAGAGTTCATAGGAAGACGCCGCCCCCATAGGAGGTTCTGCAGCTGGAGCCACCACCTCCGGGGGCATTGGCGCAGACTCGTGGTCCGATGTGGCAGTGAGTTCATGAATGGACGCCGCCTCCTTTGGAGGATCTACAGCGGAAGCTGACACCTCTGGAGGCATTGGCGCAAACTTTGGGACAGACGAGGCCTCTGGAGCAGACTCGGGGACAGACGAGGCCTCTGGAGCAGACTCGTGGACAGACGAGGCCTCTGGAGCAGACTCGTGGATAGACGAGGCCTCTGGAGTACAGCGTGTAGCCCACACACTCAAAATGGCAACAGCGATTACAGGCAGCACAGTAAATAGGGGGATGCCTGCCGGTCTTAAGGGTGTGGATGCTGTGGACATGTGGCTTGGGAGCGTGGGCTCTGCGTGGTCAGCTGATACGTGACAAGGCTTTAGGGGGTCAGCTGAGACATGACGAGTAACTTGACTTAGCTTGTGAAGATCTGCTGTAACTTGGCTTGGCTCATGAAGATCAACTGTGGCTTGGCTCAGGGACAACAGCAGCAACTTGATTTGGCTCATGAAGATCAACTGTGGCTTGGCAACAACAGCTGTAACTTGGCTTGACTCAGGAACAACAGCTGTAACGTGACTTGACTCAGGAACAACATGGCTTGACTCAGGAACAATAGCTGTAACGTGACTTGACTCATAGTGAACAACTGTGCCTTGGCTTGACTCATGGGGAACAGCTGTGACTTGGCTTGACGCATGAGGAACAACAGCTGTGACTTGGCTTGACTCATGGGGAACAGCTGTGACTTGGCTTGACTCATGGAGAACAGCTGTATCTTGGCTTGACTCATGGAGAACAGCTGTGACTTGGCTTGACTCACGGAGAACAGCTGTGACTTGACTTGATTCATGGAGAACAGCTGTAATTTGACATGGCTCAGGATACACAGCTGTAACAAGACTTGGCACTGAGAATGCAGCCCTGACTTGACTTGACGCTGGAGGATCAGGCATCACTTGATTAACTTTGGGTGCGACAGACATGGTGAGGTGAGATTTGGATGAGACGATTTTGGATAGATGAGGCTCAGGCGTGGCAGCCATATTGGCTGGGGACTCAGATGGGGCGGCCATCTTGTGAACAGGCTTGGGGATGGCGGCCATCTTGGGACTGGCTCTGGGATGGCGGCCATCTTTTGGACTGGCTTGGGGATGGCAGCCATGACAGGTGTAGCCATGGCGTGAGCAGGCCCTGGAAAGGCGGGCATGACGTGAACAGGCTTTGGCTTGGTGGACGTGACTTGAGCTGGCTTTGGCTTGGCAGGCATGGCGTGAGGGTTCTGGCGTGATACTAACTATTCCAGACATGACAGAAAAGTTGGGAGATACTGGGGGATAGCAGGGTTCCTCATTAGCAATCCCCACAGTAAATGGTGAACCAGCCAGCAGCAGTGCATAGTCTATGTACTCCTCAAGTGTAGCCGAGCATTTGTTATCCGGCATGAGGTCATATAAATTGTCCCTAAGTCCATTACAAAATATACCCTTCAGTGCAACATCATTAAAGTCTACTAAATAGCATACCTCGCAAAAATCGGCTACATAATCCTCTATAGCCCTGTTGCTCTGACGAAGGCTGAGGAGGCGAAGAACTGCTGGGTTCATGGTTAATCTGCGTCCAAAAGCTGCTGGATCTTTGGGGCGGCGAAGTATTCTGTAATGAGGACTCATAGGAAGCGTGATAGATCCAAGTGCGAGCTTTATTACACAGATCGTGGTCAAGACAGGCAGGGTCGATCTCCAAACAAACAGTAATATCCAGGGCAAAAACAGAAGCAAAATCCAGAAATCAGGCAGAGGGTCAAAATACCAAGAGAGCAGTCCAAAAGTGACAAATAAACTAGGCTATGAAACAAGGCAAAAACTATGGCAAGGAAACAGAACAAAACAATGGCAAAACAAGGCAAAAACTATGACATGAAACAAAACCGTGGCAAAACAAGGCAATGAAACAAGAGAAAACACTTAGTAGAGTCCGCACAGCAAAACAATACTTTGCAGCTTCCTGTTTGAAAATGGCCTCCTTTTATGGACACCAAACAGGAAGTAACAAACGAAGCAGCAGAGGGAGCAGCAACAGTCAGTCAGTGGGTGAGGGCTCCCTCTGCTGGCGTGGCGTTACAATGATACCAGTCCTGATCAACCTGTCCTGTTTATTCTGTGATATATATTTCAAACTGTAATGATTCACTATTACTAATGTCATTAATAAAGCAGGTGTTGTTGTATAAAGCTCTGACAGTGTGCTTTTGTTCTCTTTCCTCTTTTGTGTTCAACATTTTTATAACTTTACATTTCATTTTGACACAAACCCTTTGAAATGAAGCTTGATGATAATTTGATCAACTTTTTTCACAAATATTTGAAAGTATATATTTGTTCACATATTAGAGGTAAATTAATCACTTTAATATAAGAAAGTGAAGTTTACTCACCTCAGTTTACAGTTTGAGTCTCGTAACACATCAATGAGCTGCTGCTTTGAGTCTCCAATCTTATTCTTACTCAGATTAAGCCATTTTAGAAACTGCAGTGCTTTTGTGTTTGTCAAACACTGAGTTAAAGAAGAAACATCTGTAATTCCACAATCATAAAGACTAGAAAGAGACAGAGGAAGATCATCTTACAAACAAATCATTAAAGTGAAGAATTTTTCACAAATAATGTGAACTCAGACTCATCATGAGATTTTGAGTATAAAGTGTTTTGGTTTAAACTGTTGAAGTGATTTTAATCATTTTGATTCTTGTATGTGAATGTTACTGACCTCAATCTCTCCAGTTTACAGTGTGAATCCTTCAGTACATTACATAAGTGATTCACCCCTGTGTTTTTTATTTTATTCCAGCTCAGGTTCAGTTCTCTCAGGTGTGATGGGTTTGATTTCAGAGCAGAAGTCAGGATGAGACACTGTTCCTCTGTAATACTGCAATCCCACAGACTGAAGACAGAAAGAGAAATGACAATGCATCAGATCCATGTAAAGTTTATGTGTGAATAAATACATCATAAGTAAATGTCATACGGTCAAAAAATGAATCAGTTATGCTTATTTAATTTTACTAAAGAATGTTTTTACAATTTAATTTATTTCATTCAAATGAAAATTGCTTAGTTGGGTCAACACAATTTAGCTGGTTTACATTAAATGAATCTACACTAGTTTGGGTTAGCTCAACTACATTTGTCAAACAAAATCTTGTATAACTATATATTTATTTATTTATTTATTTATTCACTGAGGCCTAATTAGTATTATTTTATCAAACAAGCAGTTTCACTCATAATTATACACAATAATGAATATATATATATATATATATATAAAATGGTGTCAGTACTTGTCACATTTATGTCAGTTCAGTTTTGGTTTCTCCCATAGTTTCCCCCTGTTGTTCTGTTGAATTTGGTTTCTTCCTTATTATTGTGTTCACCTGTCCTTGTAATTAGTTACCCTTTATAAGTCTGTTTGTAGAGTCGCCGACTACATGAGTGGGTGCTGGTGTCCTGCAGAGCTTCGTTGACCGCGGAGGATGACACCAGCCCCACTCAAGACCCAGAGCCCAGCCAACCAGCATCCCGACACGCGGAGTTTGAGCCCGAGCCCACCGTGGATGACGAGCCAGAGCCACGAGCGACAGAGCCAGAGATCGCCACAGAGCCAGAGCCATACACGTCCGATCAGGTGCGAGAGCCGGCTACAGCTACTGCGACGGGGGAGTGCAACAGGGAGCAAGTGAGGGCTATGGAGAGCCCTGCCCACTGCACCACTGCTGGGGGTGAGCTGGAAGACAACTTTGGGGACTTGATTGATTTCTCTACTGAAGTTCTGGAAAATAACTCTGGGGATTTAATAGACTTCTTTACGGAAATATCTACCTGTCATGATATACCTGCCTGTATGGAATTCCCCCCACCCTCCCTCTTCTGCCTATGTCAACGTCTGTCTGGTCACCGCTGTCCCCTGACAGCCCCTCTGCTCACCCTCAGTCCACCACCTGTGCAGTGGGCTCGCCGTGGGTCTGGCAGCTTCCATCGGTGTCAGGGCTGGAGGATCCCTCATCTCCGCCTCCAGCCTCAGAGTCCAGAACTCCGCCTCGGCCCTCCGACCCTGCGGCTCCACCACGGCTCTCAGCGCCCTCGTCTCCATCGTCTCCCATCGGTCCACCAGCTCCACCGGGCTCCCTCGTCTTTCCGGCTCTGCCCTGGTCGGTCGTCGTCCCTCCGTCACCTCAGGACTCTGTTCCTCCGGCTGCGCCTCGTCACTCCGTCCCACCGGCTCCTAAGGACTCCTCCCTCCCTCCGGCACAGCCTCCATCCTCTGTCGCTCCGGCTCCGCCGCGGATCTCCGTCTCTGCCTTGGTCGCCAGAGCCTAGGGCTCCGCCTTGGCCTTTCGGATCCTCGGTGTCACCCTGGATCTTCGGCTCTCCGTCTCCGCCTCGGGTTCCTCCGCCTGCAGCTCCGCCTCCGTCGGTTGGCCCCCTGGAGTCGTCAGCCCTTCCTCCACCATGGCTCCTCCCTCCGTCGGCTCCACCGTGGGTTGTCATCATGGCTGCGGTCTGGGTCTCTCTCTGCTTCTCCTGCTCCGGGTCCCTCCTGTTTTCTCCTTGGCTCCTCCCACCTTCGTCACCCCCCTGGACAATGTTGTGTTTATCTGAACTGTCTGTCCGGCCATGGCCTCCTGAACTCCCTGATCCGCTATTCGGAGGGGGGCGTAATGTCACATTTATGTCAGTTCAGTTTTGGTTTCTCCCATAGTCTCCCCCTGTTGTTCTGTTGAATTTGGTTTCTTCCTTATTATTGTGTTCACCTGTCCTTGTTATTAGTTACCCTTTATAAGTCTGTTTGTATTCTGAGTTCTCTGTCGGTCCTTTGTTGTTTGGTGTTCGTGGATGTTTCGCTGTGTTCCTGCCTGTTCCTGCCTGATTCGTATGAAGATTTATATTAAAGTAATTGTTTGTATCGTATCTCGTTTCCCGTCTCGTCCATCCAGCACAACACGTAACAGAACTGACATTTGAATATCTATTACTCAAGAGTCACAGTCTAAGCACAAACGTCACTCTTCTGCATAATGGGAACCACAAAATTCAACAACATTACAGAAACTGTCCAGTATAGCTGAACATTAAACACTAACATGTATTTCCCTTTACAGAAAAACACAAACCCACACAAAAAAATTACCTGAACAGAAAACTAATAACACTGTAACGGTAATGATACTAACTATAGTTTCTCCAGCTTGAATTGTGTGTTCATCAGTAGATCACTGAGATTTTTCACTCCAGAGTCTCCTAGTTTATTCCAATTCAGCTCTAGTTCTCTCAGGTGTGATGGGTTTGATTTCAGAGCTGAAGTCAGGATGAGACACTGTTTCTCTGTAATACTGCAATGATACAGACTGAAGACAGAAAGAGAAAAGACAATGAATCAGACATGTTGTTCATGTGTGAGTTAAATGAATCGTGAGTAAACATCATACAGTGCAATAAATAAAATGTTGCTAAAACCTGACAGCAAAATAAGTAAATAAATAATCATACAGCCATAAACTAAAACAAAAACAAAACTAGGAATTGAGGATACTAATTACATTTCAAGTCTGGAGAATCTTTAGTCAGACCAAAAAAAAATAAATAAATAAATAAATAAAAAAGTGTTGTGATTTGTAATGTAATTAAGATACAGGATCAACTATAGAATCACTTTAAAATAACATTAATGTAAATGTAAAAATGTAACAAATCAAGAAAATTCTGTTCATAAAAAAGACATTTTCAAGACATTTTAAGATTGTAGTTTACAGTCAAATACAACATTTTGTGATCATATTTTGTTCTTATTGTGATGCATGTTTGAGTGAAACAACTTTTTTGAACAAGAAAAAAAAGCATATCCAGCTTATCCAGCTTTTTCATTTTTGATGAAAAAGCTGGATAATTGTTGTTTGCTATTGCTGTGATCTCATGTGACTGACAGGTTTTCACACCCTCACGTCATCAGACCAGAGAAGAAATGTTTTTGTGAGGGGAAAGTTATTTTCATTAAAGATCACAAGGGTACATTAATAATAGGGTACATTAATAATAGGGTACATTGAAAATAAATTATGTACCCGGATAAATAAACCATAACAAGCACCGAAATATTGTCAGTAAACTTTAATCTCACTGTCACTGCTGTACAGTATAATGATACTAACTGTAGTTTCTCCAGCTTGCATTGTGTGTTCATCAGTAGATCACTGAGGTTTTTCACTCCAGAGTCTCCTAGTTTATTCCTGCTCAGGTTCAGTTCTCTCAGGTGTGATGGGTTTGATTTCAGAGCTGAAGTCACAGCAGAACAACCTTCATCTGTCATTTTACAGCTTCTTAACCTGCATTGAGAGAAAGAGAGAAGACAGAAGAAAATGGTTTAATAAAGTGAAAATGTCTCCATAAAATGAAACAGAGGAAGAGTGTCTGAACACCTTTGGATAATTCTCTTTGGCTCATCGGATGCTAAGTTCACTTTTTCATGCTGTTTGAACATTAATGTGTGTTGGCAGTGTATGTACAAATCTACCCTATAATGATAAAAATTCATGCAGTGGTTTTAAATTAATCTGTAAAAATAATATCCCCTTTTTCAAATTGAGCCATTCTCAGATGCCTGTCGTTGTGGCATCACACGAACAGAGGCCACTCCCACCATAGTTGATTGACATGAGCTCTTACCTTAGATCAGCTGTCACAGTCCAGTAACTTTCCACGTTTTGATGCCAGAGCAGGGATGTAAATTAGACAAGAATATCTCTGATTGATCGATTGAGGTGTTGTGATGCTGGATGTAATAATGAATGTAGTGGTCGTCATTTACTCCCGACATCTGATCCACTGAAGATGCAGTGGATTACATTTGTTTGTGAAGGGAATGTGCCTCCCGATCTACATGTATCCGTCTATGTTCATGTGAATCATACATGATCCAGCTTCACTTACAGCAGAAGTGAGTATAAGGTTTTTTATGAATCTTTGCTATCGCCTTTCCTAATAATGTGCTAGTTAGCAAGTTTAGCTGCTAAACGTGGCTAAAGTAAACAGACTTGTCACATCACAGAGAGAAGAGAGGGGTGGGGCGAGCAGAGCTCATTTGCATTTAAAGCAGCCTCCACCAGAATGAGATGATTTTTGCAGAGCTGATTTTGGCAAGGTAAAAAGGGTGTTGTTTTACAAAAACTATTGAGAATTTTTAATCAAAGTATATTAGAGACTTTTCATTAAGACCCTAAAGAATCATATCAACTTGTCCATTTAATCAAATAATTTACACTTCTCATGGTTTATGTACAATTTGTCCTGATTCTTCATAGAAATACAAAGAATTTTTAATTCCCAAAAGTGAAATGTTTGTGTATTTTTGGTATTATTAACTGAAATTATTGGATTTTGGGTTGGGTATTTGACCTGCTGTATGGGCAATACAGCAAATGTTCAAATGTTTCAAATGTTTAGACCACACAACAACTTACTTTGCAAGTCTCCATTACACCAAAATATACAGTATACAATATAGACAGATTAACTATACAAAAATATATGAACATACACAAATATACAAATATATATTGTGCAGCAAACAAGGTAACAGTCAGTGATGGTAATGGGAAGTTTGGTTTTAAAGGGTCATGAAACCCCAGACTAGTTTTTTTCTGAGATTTTAGCAGAGGTGTTTGTGTTTCACATCATAGAAGACAATGTTAGCATCTGTTCATTTATTGTTGGAGAAAAGTGGTTCATTTTGAGCTTTTTGCACAATTTTTGTCTTCCAGGTTTAAAATCTACATCGTGTTGACGTCACAGTTTGTGACACAGTTGTGATCGTCATAGTTTGTGATGTGGTAAAGGACTATAGTACTTCAATGATGCATTGGTGTCTCATAATTATTCATGAGACTGTGTTCTTATCCAATCAGAAGACACTTTGCTTAATTATTCACAACAGCATGTGAGACAGATGCTTCAGACTGTGAGATTGTGTACAGGGTGGGCGATTTATATGGATACACCTTAATAAAATGGGTATGGTTGGTGATATTAACGTCCTGTTTGTGGCACATTATAAGTGGTCAGAAACTTGTAAATAACTCATGAAAGAATAAAGTTACGTTAAAACCAAGCACACCATTGTTTTTCTTGTGAAATTTCCAATAAGTTTGATGTGTGATGTATCCATATAAATGGCCCACCCTGTACATTAACTGTGAGAAACGTTCATGGATCAAAGGAGAATGTTTGTTTTGGCTTTGTAAGAGTTTGGCACAAATGCGATTCATTCAGTGAGTGTAACCGGTTTCAAAGCTCCTTGATGCAGCTCATCAAAATAAGTTATAAAAGTCATTAGAAAAGCAATTTCTGTCCTTGATTTCATACTCCTGTACATCTCCCAGACAGCAGAAGTGTGAAGAGGCTGTGTTGTGGATGTGTATTGTCCCTGATGATGTTGTGGGTCTCATGATGACCCTAGTGCTGTAAATATCCTGAAGTGATAGGAAAGTTACTCCACAAATGAACTGTGCACTTTTTAACAGTGTTGGTCAAGCTACTTGGAAAATGTAGTGAGCTAAGCTAACAGTTACACTTCATTAAATGAAGCTTCACTACACTGAAGATATCCTCCTGGGAAATGTAGCAAGCTAAGCTACAGTAACATGGCAAAAATAGTACTACATCCAAGCTGTTTTTAAATTTTTATATTGAACCAACTTCATTTCAAGTCAATACTCTCAGTATCAGTATCATGTACAGGGCTGGATTTAACTCATATTGTGACACAGGCAAAATTAATTTTTGCTGCTGGCCGAAAACCTCCTACTAAAACAGTGTATGTTGGTATTGTGGCTTTATTGTATGCAGATATATTTACATAAATGGTGACACTTCACCATAAGGTTCATTAGTTAACATTAGTTAACTAGTATAGTTAACATGAACTAAGAATGATCAATACTTCTACAGCATTTATTAATCTTAACGTTAATTTCAACATTTACTAACACATTATTAAAATCAAAAGTTGTTTGTTAACAATAATGCACTGTGAATTAACATGAACTACCAATGAACGACTACATTTTCATTAATTTACAGTACATTAACAAAGATTAATAAATCCTGTAATAAATGTATTGTTCGTTGTTTGCTCATTTTAGTTAATACATTAGCTAGACCCTCCAGTTTTTTGCAATTCCTCGATTGCTGAATCCAACGCAAAATCAGCAACATGTCGCATTTTTTTGTAATCCTGCACAATTTCCATTTCACCACAAAATAATCCCAAAAATAATCACAAAAAAAATTAAAATAAATAAATAATTTATAAAAAAAAATAAACAAAAAACTAAATAAATAAAAACCCACTAAATTATAATTATTAAGTGAATACCAAATTTTACTTAAGCTGTAATATATTATTTTCAAGATACAGATATGCGCACGTGATTGGTGTGTGTGAAACGGTGATCGCTGGAGTCTTCCACTGGATCGGCAAAGCAATTTCACTGAAGCATTGGCTCTGATCTGTCATATAGCCTATCAGGGCTTCGCAGCTGATCCGTGATACGTACGGTCAAGACCACACCGTTCGCCATGTGATTTCACAGGTTAATTTGCCAATTTACACGTTCAAGCTATTTAAAACCAAAAGAAGAAGAAATGAAATAGAACTCGATTCGTTACTTGCTCGCTGTTCTCGCATACACCCGAAGCGCGCACAAGCACAGAGAGGTGTTTCAGACAGAGCGGCATACAGAGTTAATTCCTCTTTCACCTCTCCCTGCGTTTAAGATGCATACGCATGGGGGTTTGCAGTTACGTCGCAATATCGGAAGTATTTCTGTTTTAAACCATGAAGCCAAGTCAATGGATATCAAACTTTGCGTAACAGTTATGCCGGTGAACCTCTTAACTTCAGTTTTAACTTTACAATTCACTATACAGAAAGTGAAAATAAAATATTATTATTAATAATAATAATAATAATAATAATAATAATAAGTGACAGTTTTTTAACGCTGCATTCACGGCGCATATTCTCTCAGAGACGAATCTACTTCAACGTGCTGATAACGGTATATAACTTTCTAATAGTCGTAATAATTGTAATTTCAGGCCTATAATCCCCCGGTCAATGAGAATATTTTCAAACCATAACTGGTCCGTGGTGTAAAAGAGGTTTGAGACCCCTGCTGTAAGCCTACTGTAGTTTTTTTTTTTTTTTTTTTTTTTTAAATTAGAAACAACAATAGCAGCAGCAGCAGCAAAAATAATAGTTTTTTTTATCTACCTTTATATTGTACTCATTTGTCCTGTTGTCATTTGTTTCTTAGCAAAATAAACAAACGTCTTACATTTTGTTTGTTCTTTGTGTGGCAAGTGTAATGTTGTTACACTAGATTATTGAAGATTAATTATTAATTATTGAAGATTATCTCTCTTTCGCAGAATGTCATAGCGATAAAAGGCTGGACTAGAGCAGAGATTCCTCCTTTCACTGTCTGCTGGTGTCTGCTATGTTTCAATACAGAAACCAAGAAGCCAAAAGTAAAAAACATGACAACTACATCCTCGTGTGAAGTCTCTTTTTATCATCAACTCACACAACGCAGAAACAAACCCACTACAAAATGGTGCCGTGACCCTTCGTTTGGTTTGCTGGTTGCTGACCGCCTGGGACGCAGCAAGAGTGACTGTTTTTGCTGGGACTATGCTGATGTCATCGTTGATCTACATTATGGGAGCGGTTCGTCAGTGACTGGTTTGGACTCTGACTTCTTATCTCTCAAAGAGACAGTTCTTTCTGCAAAAAAATTCTGGACATTTGACAGTAAGGACACTTAATTTTAAAGACACTTAAGGACACATTTTTTTTGTGTGTGTGTGGGTATTAAGCAAATTTTGGGGATTCGTTATGACAGATGACAAGGAGGAAAGGTTAGCTTTCAAACACAGCCAAATGATGGCTGGTAGAGGAAGGGGTGCACTACTAACCACAACTGACAGAGGTTTTCAGTTTGTGGGTCCTGAGTATGCAAGCACTGGAGGGGTGGAGTGCTAAGATCGTCAGTTGATACTAGACCTGACATGAGCTGTAGTCCAGTAACAAAACCAGAGTATGCCAAACATGAATTAGATCTTCCAAGTGACACGAGTGACCTTGTCAGACAAATTGGATCTGAAATTGGCGAAGCTATCAGAGACAGTCTGTTACAGACTAGACATTCAAGTCTGTCACCTAGTGGTTGTTTTGGAGAAAACACTAACTTTTCTGACACTAAGATGTCGAATGCAACCATTATTGATGCTTCCAAGTTGGTACTGAAGTCTGAGAAAACTGCACCATCTTATTATCGTGGAGAAGGTACAGACTGATGCTCCATGATGGAGTTGGAAGAGCTGATGAGAGTGTACCTTAACAAAAAAGTGGTAGACTATGAAAGGGTTGAAGAAGTGATGAACAGACTAATGGGGAGGGCTAGGGACATCATAAAAATCTGGTTGAGCAACAGAACGGTTACTCCGAATGTAGATGCTGTTTTCACAGTATTGAGACACCATTTCAGTGATTCCAGTAGCTCAGGAATGCCTTTAGCTGATTTCTACTCTGTAAAATCTTACTCCAATGAAAGTCCCTTAGATTATTGAATAAGGTTGAACAAAGCAGCTGAGGTGGCTGAGCAGGGCTTTAGGGAGGAGGGCATAACTTTAGAAAATCGAAGTAGAGAACTGGCTGTAATGTTTATTCGACACTTCCCTGATAAGAAACTGTCTCTAGTGTTCAAAAGTAAACCTGCACAGTTGTGGACAGCTTCCGAGGTCCAAGAGAAATTGGACAAGATGCTAAGGGAACAGAAAGCGTCAAGGCGAATTGCCTGTCAACAAACACCCAAAGTTCTTGAGCCTATTGATGATTCAACATCTCTGTCTCCTCATAGGTCTGAAACAGCCACACCAGCAGCAGATAATGGCGCTCTAGACAAAGTCCTGACTATGTTGGAAAAGGCTCTTGTTTGCAATGCACAATCAGTGCGTGGTGGCTGGTCCAAGAATGCTTACAGACAGAGCCGTGAATGTAGAGTTTGTACCAGCAAAGATCACAGTACTACTGCCCATTGCAATATGTACAATCTCTGCTTTAAGTGTTTTTCTTCTGGGCATATGAGCTTCAATTGTGAGAAAACTGTGCCCAGGGAAAGCACTGGCAGACAAGGAGATGACGCACCTCAGGGAAACTAGAGAGCCTCCATTGGGGGGAGGGCAATGTAGGGCAAAATGAAAGGTCCTCCTTGGATACTGATGTGGAGTCGGTTTATTAATTTTATTGTGAGAGTGTAAGCAAAGACAAAACTGTGATTTTTCAATATACTATTTAGTCAATGCCGAATGACAGTCTGTTTTATACAAGTGTTTTGGTACAGGACAAAGTCTGTCTGAGGGGAATGCTGGACAGTGGCTCCATGGCAACTACTTTGAGTGTTGACATTGTACCTCAATTGAGAGAAGCTGGAGTCCTGGATCAGGAGTTGTTTCGCGCACCCCCTCCCTTTACCAGGTGGATGTACTTGCAGCGCTGGGGGAATGCTTTGTTTAGCACTATGGATTTAACGTCTGGGTACTATAACATCCCTTTACATGAGGAGGATAAAAAATTTACCGCCTTCAGCTCTCCCCTTGGGCTGCGTGAGTACAACCGCTTACCACAGGGTCTTTGCAACAGTCCCGCAACGTTTATTAGAATGATGATAACTATTTTCGGTGATCAAAATTTCATGAGCTTGCTCTGCTACCTGGATGACCTGTTGGTTTTTGGTAAGGATGAGGAAGAAAGTTTGCAGAGACTTGAAATGGTGTTTCAGCGTCTCAAGGATCATAATTTGAAGCTATCTCCCTCCAAGTGTAGATTTTTTACGGAGATCAGTGAAATTTTTAGGTCACATCATTTCACAGGAGGGAGTGGCTAGTGATCCAATGAAAGTAGAGACTATTACGAATGTATCAGAAGGAGACTTAATGGAGGCTGATGGTGTGCAAAATAAGGTCATTTTTGGGGATGGTTATATACTATCAACACTCTATTGAGAATTGCTTGATGATTGCTAAGCCTCTTTTTCAGTTGACAACTGGCCAAAAGAACCCTAGGAAGGCGAGGGGCATGAAAAAAGGACCGGCGCTGTCCAGAAACTCCCCCCTGATGACTGGACAGATGACCGTAGAGGGGCATTTGAGAATTTGAAGGCGGCGCTGGTGACGTAAGTTTTACTTGCTTATCCTGACTTCTCGAGACTGTTTATTCTGTCTGTTGATATTCTGTCGAGTGGTCTTGGGGCAGTGCTTTCCCAAGTTCAGGAGGGGCATGCTGTCATGAGACCAATCGTTTGGTCCAAAAGTCCCTCAACCATGCTCAATCCAAGTTCCCCCTTCATAGGCTTGAATTTCTGGCAATGAAATGGGCCATTTGCGATAAATTCAGTCATTGGCTTCGTGGGCACAGGTTTACGGTTTGGACGGATAACAACCCGCTCAAGTATATTTTAACCAAACCGAGGCTTGATGCCTGCGAGCAGAGATGGGTTGCAAAGTTGGCCCCTTCCGAGTTTGACATACAGTACATACCTTGCCCGAAAAACGTGGTAGCTGATGCCTTAAGCCGGGAGCCTTTTGCTACCTCCAGGATTTTGCACAGACTTACCAGAACGCCATATGACATCTTGAGGCATGAAGCGGAGACACTTGAGATTGAGCAGGTGCAAGGTATGTTTCATTTGTCCTGTGACCGTAGGGTTAGGCTTTTTGTAGAACGAGGTAGATGGCCTTCTAGAAGAGAAAAGGGTCATGAGTCAAAGGAAACTGTACGAACGCTCAGACAATGGGGTAAAGTCACAATCAAGTTAGGCATACTTTACCAGGTGTCTAAGAATCCAACAACCAAGAAAAAGATTTTCCAGTATGTTGTGCCAGCAGCCTTACGAGGTTTGGTCCTAAAGGGGTGCATGATGACGCAGGTCACCAGGGCCAGCACCGCACTCTTTGGCTTAAGAGGCAGCAATTTTACTGGAACTCTATGGAGAATGACACAAAGTTGAACGTGTCACAATGCAAGAGATGTGTGTTGAGTAAGACCCTGAGCCGGAAGCCAGAGCACCACTTGTGTCGATAACTACAACAGCACCACTAGAGGTGGTTTGTACCGATTTCTGGATGGCTGAGGATGTCAATAACAAGTCAGTTGATGTGTTGGTAATAACCGACCACTTCACAAAACTTGCATGTGCGTATGTTTGTCCAAATCAAACTGCAAAGTCTGTTGCTCATGTTCTGTGGAACAATTTTTTTTGTGTATATGGTTTCCCGGCACGAATCCATTCAGATAAGGGTGCAAACTTTGAAAGTTCTCTAATTGCAGAAATGTTAAAATTATCAGGTGTTGCCAAATCCCATACTACATTGTATAACCCTATGGGTAATGGTCAAACTGAAAGGTTTAATTGTACTCTTGGTGATATGATAAGGTCCTTGCCTCTGAGGTCAAAAGTTAACTGGCCTCAGATGCTGAACACACTGACTTTTTCATACAATTGCACTAGGCGTGAGACTACTGGCTACCCGCCTTTCTTCTTGATGTTTGGCCGTACCCCGAGATTGCCAGTAGATGTTTTGTTTGAGAGTGTAATTTTGGATGGGGGAACTGTCAATGTGAGTAAATATGTCCAGTCCCTGGGAAAGAATTTAAGGGAGGCAATGTCACTTGCACAACAAAATGTGCGCCAACAACAGAACAAACAGGCTGAACATTATAATAGCAAGTGCATGGGTCATTCGTTGGAGTTGGGTGATAGAGTCCTCCTGGCAAACAAAGGGGAGAAAGGACAAAGGAAATTAGCTGATCGTTGGGAAAGCACAGTGTATATTGTAGTGAGTAAGAACTGTTCCTTGAATACGTACAAGATTTGTCACCCTGTTATAGGATGTGTCAAAATCGTCTATCGGAATTTGTTAATGACTGGGAACTTTTTACTTTTCAGAGTGTGACCCAAGTTCAAACAGTGTTTCGTCACATACTGACTGTTCAAAAAGTGATACTGCAGACAGAACTTCTCAATCGATTGCTGATTTGAATGAGGTTTGCGGGAATGGGTACGGGTGAAATGGAGGATGTGACAGACAGTGTTAAACATGAGATTTGTGATCACGAGCTGGGGCAACACACTAAACAAGATGAAGGGATGGAGTGTCAGGACAATTCTGACAATATATCTAATGTTTCAGTGTCTTTGTGCCATACACCATACGATGAGATACCACCTGTACTAGATGTTCAGAATGAAGATTCTGTATCCCAAATTGTAATGGTCTGTCCAATAATCTAGTGTAAAACAGTGGGGGTGGATGTGGCAAGTGTAATGTTGTTACACTAGATTATTAAAATTACTAGTAACCAATTGTACTAAATGTACAGGACTTTTATTTTGAAATTTGTATTAGGAGAGATTGCGTGAGTGATGAAGCGCTGTCACGCAGATTATGTTGTGTGTATGTAGAGGGTGAATCTGATGTAATTTCCGGGCACCCACTCTTTTTCGCAGAATGTCACAGCAATAAGAGGCACGACTAGAGCAGAGAATCCTCCTTTCACTGTCTGATGGTGTCTGTTATGTTTCATTACAGAAACTAAGAAGCCAAAAGTAAAACACATGACAACTACATCCTCGTGTGAAGTCTCTTTTTATCATCAACGCACACAATGCAGAAACAAACCCACTACATTTGTGTCATGTAAGACTATTGTGAAACTAAAATAACATAATCTGGTAAACGTGCAATCGTAATTATTAAAAAAAAAACATTGCAAATTTTGCGCAATTTTTGGAAATTACCACCACAAAATTTGGATAGCAAAAAAAAAAAAAAAAAAAAAAAAAAAAATCATGAAATCCTGGAGGGACTGATTAGCTAACATGAACTAATAAAATCTTATTATATAGTGTTACCATATAAATGTATAGGCCTACAGATTAATTTACTTCATTGCATGTGCTATTATATTATTAACATTTCACCAAAATCAAGTTCAAATACCAAGTTTTTGAGCAGCAAATGTTTTTTTTTTCCATCATTACCGCCACATCAGAGGCAGTACTTGCATTGAATTTATGTTTTCATTAACGTTTTTTTTTCTGTCACTATGTGGGCGCTCAGCTTTTTCTGTTATTTTGCCAAAATATCATATTATAAAAGATTCAGCAATTCGCACAAGCTATTTGACTGTGACTTGACAACAAATGCTAGACTAAGGCACTCTTCTGCACTCCTCAAATACAAAAAAACAGTAGCCTTTATAAATATGATGTTTCTTGAGTAAAGAAAACGCAGTATTTATTCAGTCAACAGTTCTTTATTTACCTTCAGAGTGCAAACAAGCTGAGATGCTCCAAACTGAGAGGTGGGAGGAATAATGAGATTTGACTGACACTTTGAGGAGCCAATGGAGTTACGAGGTTTACATTTACATTTACATTTATTCATTTAGCAGACGCTTTTATCCAAAGCGACTTACAAGTGGGGAATACATCAAGCGATTTGTCCTAAAGAGGCAAAACGACCTACGAAGTGCTCAAATTACCATATAACAGGCATTGTTCAAAGTAAGTACAAGCTAGAAAGGGAAAAGAGTAGAATTTTTTTTTTTTTTTTTTTTTTTTTTTACTACTTTTGTCAAGTAGTGTCGAAAGAGATGGGTTTTCAGCAGTCGTTTGAAAGTTGTTAGGGAGTTGGCATTCCGGATAGCGGTGGGAAGATCATTCCACCAGCCAGGAACGGTGTAAGAGAATGTTCTGGAAAGTGATTTTGTTCCTCTTTGTGATGGTATAATGAGGCGTCGCTCGCTGGCGGATCTCAGAGTTCTGGAGGGAGTGTAGATTGGTAGCAGTGAGTGGAGGTAGGCGGGTGCCGAGCCAGTGGTTGTTCTATATGCAAGCATCAGTGTCTTGAATTTGATGCGAGCTGCAATTGGGAGCCATTGCAGGGTGATAAAGAAAGGTGTGACATGGGTCCTTTTGGGCTCGTTGAAGACCAGTCGTGCTGCTGCATTCTGAATCATTTGTAGAGGTTTGATTGTGCATGAGGGAAGACCGGCTAGAAGAGCATTGCAGTAGTCCAGCCTGGAGATGACCAGGGCCTGGACAAGAAGTTGTGTGGCCTGCTCTGTTAGAAAGGGCCTGATCTTTCTAATGTTGTGTAGGGCAAACCTGCAAGATCGAGCAGTTTTAGCAATGTGGTCTTTGAAAGTCAGCTGGTCATCAAGGATAACACCAAGATTTCTGGCAGAACTTGATGGGGTAATTGTTAAAGTACCTAAACTGATGGTGAAATCATGCTGTAGAGTCGGAGTGGCAGGCAAAATAAGGAGCTCAGTCTTTGCCAAGTTGAGCTGTAGATGATGTTCTTTCATCCACTCCGAGATGTCCGCCAAGCAGCCTGAGATCCGTGCAGCTACTGTTGGATCATCTGGTTGAAATGAAAGATAGAGCTGCGTGTCATCAGCATAGCAGTGGTAAGAGAAGCCATGTGCCTGTATGATGGGCCCCAGTGATGTAGTGTAAATGAAGAAGAGGAGGGGTCCAAGAACTGATCCCTGAGGAACCCCAGTGGCCAGATGATGTGGTTTGGATAGGATTCAAACAAGCAAAGTGGAATCCCTGTGATACCCAGTGATGAGAGGGTGGACAGGTTTAGTGGCGTCACTTACTGATCCAGGATCAGTGATCCTTAGCACTTATTTTTCTGATTTGAGCTTGAGCCTCAGAAATGCTTTGGAAAATGTAACTTTTGTTGATGCTACCACGTTACTTGATCAAAAAAAAAAAATGCTTTGCTACTGAAAACTTTGAGATTCAGAAAACATTGACACTAACACCATGCTATTGAGAAATGCAGTTAAACTAGTAGCCCAACACCGCTTTTTAATCATGTGCTGGAGAGCTTTCCTGTCCTGAACTGTGCAACTTCCACACCACTTTCACCTGTACATCTGTAAAAGTTGCTGAGGATTTCACTTCCCATGCCAAATTTCCTCAGCCTTCTTAAGAAATACAGTCACTGTTGGGACTTCCTTACAAGCTGCTGAGTGTTGCGAGACCAACACTCTTAAAAATAAAGGTGCTTCACAATGCCAAAGAACCTTTTTTTTGTCTAAATGGTTCCATAAAGAACCTTTAACATCTGAAGAACCTTTCTGGTTTGCTTAGTTGGGGACATCACTGGATTCAATGATGAACTTTAACTGGAAATTTGAGTGTTTTCTCTTGTCCTTCTGCGGTATTGACACTATTTTCCTATTTAATACTGTAGAGCTGCTTTGACACAATCTTTATTGTTAAAAGCGCTATAGAAATAAAGGTGACTTGACTGTTTCACAAGAGGTTCTTTGTGGTGAAAGAAGGTTCTTCAGATTATGAAAAAGTAAGAAAGATAGATTAGTAAGATTGTTCTTTAAAGAAACTTTGACCCTGCAGTGTCAGTTCTAGACCACAGTAACTGGGGGGGAACAGGCTGGCGCCCCTTGTGCTTTTAGGGGAGACACTTTTAAAATTAATCTTAAGCTACTTTAATACAGTATTATTTATCCAGTCATTTTTCACCATGTCATGCATCACTGCAATCTCTAGAATAAGCTATAACAATTTAAACTCAAATGAATGTTTCCTCATGTTTCATTTATTTGACAAATAATTTTGCACCTTTATAGATCATGTTAGTTGATCTATAATGAGCGATCAGCAAAGTAGCCTAATAGTAAAATCTATTAACTATGCATAAAAACCTGTCTTTTTTGTTGATATGCAAATTTTGTCTTAACTGAGTCTAAGGTGGCTGGAATGGTCCTTTTTAGATAGGACTTCACTAGCAATCCCTGACTGTCCATCCGGGATGTCATCTGGGCTGCCTTCCATGGGTTTCAGAGCCATGCACACCTCCGCCGATGACACCATGAATGATGTGTCCAAAATACCCTATGAGTTCAGAATCCTATGCTTTTGGCTGATGATTGGTGCCTCAAACTGAGCGTACAGGACTCAATCAGCTCATCTGGGAGTGTGGTCTTGGTACTTATGGCTCCCTGGCTTTTCTGCTGGTTCTCTGTGATGAGCTGCAGGATTTGTCACATGCACTGGGAATCTGCAGTGATGTAATATCCCCCCAGAATCAGAATATAATGTCTCTTGGCCTTCCTGATTGATTTGCATAGTTTGAATCTGGCCTTTTTGTATTCCTCAAAGTCACCCGAGGCAAACACAGTGGAGTTTAGTTAGAGCTCTGGGCCCGTATTCACAAAACATCTTAAGGCTAAAAGTAGCTCATAACTTGCTGGAAAAAATCTTAAAAATAATGGGCGTGCCAGTCCTAAATTTAGGACTCCTAAGTTTTTGCTGTAAGAGTGTTTCACAAAGCGTTTTAGCGCTAAAACTAGCTCCCAAATCTGTGCAACGTAAAGGTTGATTTATACTTGATGCGTCCGCTAGTTCGCTTGGGTTTGTGAAATCAACCATTTTGCGTGGCGGTGTGCACGGCATCTCGAGTGAACTGTTCGCGTGCTGCAGCATAGATCACGAACAATTTTAAAGCTGTTTTGGCTGAACAGGTACGTCTGTACAAACATCTCTATGATCCATTAGTGCGTGATCATAGAAATAGTCAGACGGGAAATAACTCTTAGAGAGAAATTGTGACCAGCATTGGAAAGGATGAAAACTTTTGCAAGGAAGTGTGTGAAACTGTACATTTTAAAACTATTGTGTTGGTTTTACTGTTGAAGACTGCTGTAATAAAAATATTTCTCATAATTGCTTGTGTTAGTGTTTCACATTACTTATTTTCATAGGTGTAATTTACGGGTGGGACACTTTTTGCAAGGCTCGATATTGTCCCACCATATTGTTCCATAATGTTTTCTGAACATCTCATGGCACGGACATACCTAATGCTGATGAAACAATCCTTTCTGTTAAATAAGGTGCTGACGCTGGAATGTGTATTTTTTTCCTGAAATCATGCTTAATGTTGGTTTCGATGTTAATTAGTGACGGTGTTTTGCCAAATTCTGACCCCCACCAGATTACTACCCCCCTAGTACTGGTAGGTTTAGGGTTAGGTGCGGGGGAGGGGTTAGGATTAGGGGTGGGGTTAGGATTAGGCAATCAGGTAGCGATTTCAACGAGAGGGGGTAATAATTTGGCAGGGGTCGAATTAATGCAACGGCTCGCTTATTGAAAATTCTACCACTAGACTATGTGGGATTACAAATGCCTGATGCATATCTATGAATTTATTCACTGACATGATTTATCTCGGGCAAAACGAGACAAATCATGATGTTAATATAAAACTATAACATAACATAAACATATGCTAATAATGTAACATTTTATTATAGTACATGTAAGAATAAAACTATCGAGTTTAATGTGAATACATATTGTATGTTACACATGATCAGAGACTGTAACCACAAAACATTTTATCTTACCACTAAACGTTCTCCTAAATAGCAGTAAAAGTTTTTAGCTAAGAGTTTTCTCTTAAAACCTATTCACAAAGCTGCTGAGACAAACTTTTACTAAGGAATAGAGAGAAGTCTTAAGCGAAGAGTAAGGGCGGGGTTGACCTCGTTGCTATGAATGATGTCGACATGCTTATTAACTATGCACACAATGATTGGCTGATAGGGGAGGGCTCTCTGTCAGACATTTATTCATAGAAATATTGTAACGTGCAATATGTTACCATGTTCAAATAAAGTTTTTAAAATAAAAAATGTTGCCATATTCAAATAAAGATTTTAAAATGCAGGCTAAGTGTCACTAATTAAACATGTATATCTTCAGCCTCTTACATTGTGCACTCCTCGTATACAGTTAGTGGTTAACAGTTAGAATAATCATGACTGATAGTAAGGCATGTAAACGTAAAAGAAAACCAAACTGGATGCAAGAACAACTCTTACTTCTTGCCCAACTTGTTCATGAAAACAAGGATATAATCAAGGGATTATCATTTGGAGTTTGGATAACCTCAAAAACTAAAAAAGATGTGTGGGAAAATATATGTGTGCAACTAAATGCAACTTTCCCACTTTTGTCCAGAAGCAAAGATGACTGTGAAAAGTGCTGGTATTCTTTGCAAAATCAGGCAAAGGTAGAGATTGCAGAATTCTGCTACAGGTAAACGGACATTATTTTCAAGTTGACCATAATGTTTTCATGTAACCTTGTTATGCTATTGCAGATTAAAATCTTTAGCCTCATTAAAATATTTATTGCATTCATAAGCAGCTGCCTTTCGAGGGTTGTCAAAACCTTGATCTAGAGGGCTGCACTGGGTTTTGGCCACCGCGGGGGATTCTATGAATATGTTGGGACTCTGTTCAGTCGCGTTTGGTGTCAAGTGAGTTGCTCAATATTGAGATATAATGTGTTTGTATTACAATACTTGATTGTCAAGTCAATTCAAGTCACCTTTATTTATATACCGCCTTTAACAATACAGAATTGTGGCAAGGCGGCTGTACAATGATGTGACCAATTTGTGTATTCTCTTGTGCTTTATGGAGAAATGGTTTATTCTCTTACATAAATAAGAGAAACCCTATTCACACACACTCCATTGTGCAGGTATGTTGCTAAATGTGTTGTTAAATGTTTTAACAAGTTGTTTGATTCAAAATGAGTTGCTCAAGTTCTCCGCTAGGTGGGGATGTTTCCCTGTTACTGTGAGTTTAATTGTATTGCTCTGTATTTCATTGAGGATATCCATGCATCTATTTGTGATTTTATAATTCATTGAAAGTGTGTATCAGATATGTTCAATCTGTTAATATTTGTAACTGAAACACTATACAATCACAAAGTTAATAAGAATTTAAGTGACAGAATTAAAAAAGAGAACTGTTTTAAAATAAACAGAGCAGAGTTAACGAAGCATTTCTGTGGAAATGGTTTATTCTCTTACAAAATCAGAGAAACCCTATTCACACACGCTGTCTCCATTGTGCAGCTACACGGATATGGTAGAGATGCCTCCCAGGCAAGACTGTCACATAGGCATCCAATCAGAGTTCTCACTTTCTCCGACTGTCTCGACGCCGATGCTCTGGGAGAAAGTCTGCGGGAGTGGAACACGCAGGTTGCGGGAGCGTGCGGTCCTGGTCAGAAATTCAGCGGGAGCGGGCGGACTCATTTAGTTCGGTTGAATCGCACTAGAGTTTGTTTTCCCTCTTAGTGCGGTTCGTTTGGGCAGGTGTGAATGTAGCAATCGGACTCGAGTGCGCACCAAAAGCAGAGAAAAGAAGCGCACCGAGACCTCCTTGAAGAGAAAGCAATCCGATCCAATGGACCAACGAACCAGGCGTTATCACACTGTATAATGGGCAGTTGCAGTTCCATGAACAGCAGTAGATTTGTTGTTTTGCTAATACCGCTTAAAATGAAACTGTGTCTGTCTGCGCCATTCAAAATCAAAGCGCTTCATAATGCCGTCTTATTTGCTCTGTTTGTAGTAACGTTAGGTGTTTTAAAAGTGTTTTCCTAATGACTCCTGGACTCCTGCTCAAAATTATAAATTAATATAACGATACCTACAAAAACAAAACAAACAAAAAGCAACAATAAACCCACAAAGATGTTGTTGTTCCATCCTCACAGATGCCAGCTGAGCGGAATCCCGGGAAAAAAAAAAAAAAACTTGACTGATGAGAGGACAATTTACTTGCACGTGACTTGTATTAACACATTTGGGCCGTTTAAAAACTTTGCTGTGTGAAAGCAAAGAAAGTGGCTGCGTCCCTGCAAGTTCTGCAACAGTCATACCTTCGCGATTAAGACCATACCTTCTTAAAAGCTCATTATCATCAAATGTTTCTAAAATGTTTCTGTTCCGAGGCAGATAGCCGGCAAAACCAATTTAGGATCGTTTTAGGACTTGATCTTAGTGACTTAGTCCTCTCCACTACTCCTAACATTTCACAGATTTAGGAGCTAGTTTTAGTGCTAAAACGCATTGTAAAATACTCTTAGAGCAAAAATTAGGAGTCCTAAATTTAGGATTGACACGCCTATTATTTTTTAAGATTTTCTCCTAAATCGTTGAGTTATCATATAGGCTACTTTTATCCTTAAGATGTTTTAGGAATAGGGGCCCAGAATTTGGTGATGTGCGCGAGCAGTCAGCACATGCTTGCGGTGCAGAAGAACGTGTAGAGTATAAATCAACCTAAATCAGGCTTAACTCACTAAGATCAAATCCCAACTATCCTAATGCTGTTGCTGGCAATCTGCCTCGGAACTTAAACTTTTTAGAAACACTCTGCATTTATTTGCACGCATATTTCCACACAATTTTTTTTTTGTCCCCGAGGTCATTCCAGCTCCAATTTTCATTTGATTATATAACTGTTTTCATTAATATGTTGGGCAAGAAGTAACAGCTGTTCTTGTGTCCAGTTTGGTTTTCTTTTACGTTTGCGTATCTCACTATCAGCCATGATTATTCTATTCTGTTAATAAAAAAAGCTATTTACGTCGATAGCGTATAGCCTAGTGGTTGGTGCAATAGGCACTGAATTTTGGAGACCATGGCTGTGTTGTTGTTTTTCATAAAAAAGATTTTTGTTTACAGTCTTACTTTAACGGACATTAATATAACACAGCACTGAAGCTGTTATATTCATGTTATATATTTATTGTATATATATTGTATAACATTACCAATTTTTCTGTTACATGTCCTTAATTTAATTTCATATGCTGGTAATAATTAAGTGATTATAATGCTAATACCTGAAAATGACATGGTTTCTAGAGAGCAAAGATTTTGTGAAAGAACAAAAAGTAATACTTAAACAAAAAGTTTGTAAAATAAAGTGTTAAAAGAATTTGATGACCACTAATCTAGTACATTATTCAGTGTTGTCATCATTCAGGTTGTATTGAAGCTTTATTGTACTTTTTAAAATTTTAATTAATTATTTAAATAATAATTTTAAATATTGTTTTTTTTTTGTTTGTTTGTTTTTAATAAAGCAGCTGATATTGCCATAGCGAAAGCAAGAAGCTAGTGGACTGCCGAGTCGCTTTCACTCCAAAATGGCGGACGTGTAGGGCTGCTGCTGGGTGTTGCTGTTGCAATGGAACGTTCTATTGGCTTTCACTTCTTGTCAATATAAGTTCTTTGGTATAGGGAGATGAGAGGGTATTAGTTACTATTGGAGAAAGTGTAACAGCTAACTTGGATCACATGTCCCTTAATAACTAATCACATTACAGCACTGACGTCACTGAATTTCAGTCAGAATTGTGCGACACTCAATCGCCGTTTACGGATACCATATGAATGAGAAGTGCCATAAACTGAATCCCACCTGTCGCAAAAAGTCAGGGACTTCTCTTATAAAATTGCATTTTTTGTGGTAAACTCTAAAAATAGTTCAATGCAAAAGTATTGTTTAGTGCAAAACATGTTGAAGACTCTTTATTCCACACTTTAACAGTTTTACTTACTGGATGAGCTCATTTAAGAAGCTGTCTGTCATCGTTAGATACTATAAAGTGTTTTGGTTTAAACTGTTGAAGTGATTTTAATCATTTTGATTCTTGTATGTGAATGTTACTGACCTCAGTCTCTCCAGTTTACAGTGTGAATCCTTCAGTACGTCACATAAGTGATTCACTCCTTTGTTTTTTAGTTGATTCACACTCAGGTTCAGTTCTCTCAGGTGTGATGGGTTTGATTTCAGAGCTGAAGTCAGGATGAGACACTGTTTCTCTGTAATACTGCAATCATACAAACTGAAGACAGAAATAGAAAAGACAATGAATCAGATCTATAATGCATCATGAACAAATGCCATACATTCACCAATAAACCAGCAAAATCATGGAAATTTTTGAAGAGACTAATTACAATCCAAGTCTGGACCTTCAGTCAACAAAGAAGTCAATTTTACCAATGTAAATTAATATGTAGAATCAAAATAGAAACAATGGTAAAATTAAATTAATGAAATGGTCTATTTTCACATTTCTAATGGAAGAAAAATCAACAAATCAGTCAAATTGTTGATTTTCCAAGCCATTTTAGAGTGTAGTTTACAATTTCTAACTATACAAATATACTAAATGTACATTCCCCTTATTAAAACATTTAGTGAAATATACTATTAGTCCAGTATAAATCTAACTGTCAGAATCATCTACTGTCATTTGTTAGACTGTTTTTTAATGTTTTCACTTCTGTTTTATTTCACAGCAAATATGTCAAATTTCAACAAGTTTCATGCAGTTTTTTACAGATACATATAAAAACATTGTATTCCTGAATCTTTCTTCAGATGGAGAAATGCCAGAAAGTGCAGCGCTGGAAATGATGTGACAAGAGCCCAGCGGTCTTAAACTAAACAGTGAACTTTAAACTCACTGTAACTGCTGTACAGTATAATTGTTACAGATCTGGTCGTTGAGCCGTGGACCGCTCACCACAAGATGTCACTCTCACTCAGTTTGTACACACGGACTGTTGCACTACACCCCGGACTACATTCCCCATCAGCCATTGCACTTCACCCGCGTCCTATCAGAGACAATATAAAAGCCCCGGTCTTCCTGTCACACGCGGCCGAGTATTGAATTGTTCTTTAGAATTCTTACAAAGCATTCCTTGTATCCTGTGTCTAGTTTTCTTGTTTAGCCTTGTTGTTTCGTTTTGTCAGTCTCACCGCCTGCCTTCGATTCCCCTCACCTGTCTTATCGGATTACTCTATGCCTAGCCCTTCACGGATAACGTTCACCACTGGATTGACCCCTCGCCTGCCTCGGATTACTCGTCTCACCGTCCATACACCTGTCTGCCGTTGTTTGACCCTGCCTGCCTGCCTGACCATGTCTATGTCTCGTCCCAACAATAAAAGTTTGCAAATGGATCCGCTCGTCTCTCGTCTCGCTCCCTCTGTTACAGAATACTCGGCCAATACAGGATCCAGCAACTTCTCATCCGGACGCCACGCAGGCATGGACACTACAAAACTACATCCAAGAGTTTCTGGACATTGCGCGCTATTCAAACCTTCCGGACTGTGTGCTGATTGACCTTTTCATTGAGGGAGTCAATCAGCCGCTACAATCGAAACTCAGACGCGAGGGTCCGCCCTCTTCACTTTGTTTGTTCATGGACTTTGCTCTTTTGTGTGTGGGCTCACCGTTTACTGTGGGTGTCGCGGAGGAGGAACGCGACCACGCGGTAATGGAGGCCACGCACCCCACTCACAAAATGGCGGCCGCGCCGGAGCTCATTCGGGAAATGGCGGCCACACTAGAGCGCGCTCGTGCAATGGCGGCGAAGGCGGAGCCCGTTCACAAAATGGCGGCGAAGACAGGGCTCCATCACGTCACAGCTGCCATACCAGAGCCAAGTCACGTTGCAGCTGTGTTTCCTGAGTTCAGTCAAGTTGAGGCTGCGTTTCCTGAGTCAAGTCAAGTTGCAGCTGCATTTCCTGAGTCAAGTCAAGTTTCCAAGTCAAGTCAAGTTACAGCTGCAGTTCCTGAGTCAAGTCAAGTTCCCAAGTCAAGTCAAGTTGCAGCTGTGCTTCCTGAGTCAAGTAAAGTCACAGCCGCCGCCCCAGAGTCAAGCAAGATTACGGCCGTTGTTACAGTGTCAAGTCGAGCTACGACAGTTGTTCCAGAGTCAAGTCAAGCTTTAGCTGTTGTTCCTGTGTCCAGTCAAGTTTCCAAGTCCAGTCAAGCTTCCAAGTCCAGTCAAGCCAAAGTCATCATTCCTGAGTCAAGCAGGGTCACGGGCGTCTTTTCTTCAGGGTCAAGTAAGGTTTCACCCGAGCGCCCAGAACCACCATACAAGATGGCCGCCACGCCAGAGCCTGTCGCAAAGATGGCCGCCACGCCAGAGCCTGTCGCAAAGATGGGCGCCACGCCAGAGCCTGTCGCAAAGATGGCCGCCACGCCAGCCACCGCCAACGCCACTTCAGCCAAGCCAGCACCTGCTAATGCCATGTCAGCCAAGCCAGCGCCCGCTCACGCCATGTCAACCAAGCCACAGCCTGTTCACGTCATGTTCACCCGCACCAGCTGCTGTTCCTGCAAGGTCAAGTCACATCACAACAGTTAATCCAGCCAAGCCAAGTCAAGTCACAGCTGTTGCACTAAAGCAAAGTCAAGTCACAGCTGTTCCAGCCAAGCCAAGCAAGATCACAGCCGTGGTTCCTGAGTCAAGCAAGGTCGCTGCCGTGGTTCCGGAGTCAAGCAAAGGTCACAGCCGTGGTTCCTGAGCCAAGTAATGTCATTGATCTTCACAAGCCAGGTCAAGTCACTGCCGGTCTTTACGTGTCAGATCAAGTCACTGCTGAACTCTATGAACCAAGTCAAACCACAGCTGATCTTCATGAGCCAAGGACTGCCCAGAGTCGAGTCATGCTCCGCCTGACCTTCCAGAGCCTCGCCATGTCAAGTCTGTCATCCCAAGGTCACGGCCTGTCATGATGGCCAGTGTGCTGGACCCACCCTTAGTGTCAGTAAGGGCAGCAAACATCTCAGTGACGTCAACACCTTCTAGATCCCCCACTAAAGAGGTCCTGCCACCCGCCACTGCTCTTCCCTTAATGGCAGTTGCCATCTGGTGTGTATGGGCTACACACTGCGCCCCTGAGGTCACGTCTGTTCACAAGTCTGCTCCTGAGGTCACGTCTGTTCACAAGTCAGCTCCTGAGGTCACATCCGTTCACAAGTCAGCTCCTGAGGTCACGTCTGTTCACAAGTTAGCCTCTGAGGTCACGTCCAATCACAAGCCTGCTCCAGAGCTCCCGTCTGATCACAAGCCTGCTCCAGAGCTCCCGTCTGATCACAAGTCTGCCCCAGAGGACCCATCTGGTCTCAAGTCTGCTCCAGAGGTCCTGTCTGGTCCCAAATCTGCTCCAGAGGCCTTCCCCATTGGAGAAGCTGTGCCAATGCTTCCAGAGGTGTCAGCACCAGCTGTAGAACCTCTTATGGAGGGGGCGTTAACCTCTAAACTCTCTGCTTCTCCCTTTATTCCATCCGCCTCCTCTGTCCCTGTTCTCCCCAGGTCCCAATCCATGATGCAGGTTCCTGCTCAGCCCTGGAGGGCCCTGGAGGGCCTCGGCACCTTCTGCTCTGCCTACGGCTCCGCCCTGGAGGGCTCCTGCGCCTTCTGCTCCGCCCTGGAGGGCTCCTGCACCTCCTGCTCCGCCTCCAGCTCCACCCTGGAGGGCTCTTGTGCCTCCTGTTCCGGAAGCCATTCTTTGGGTGGGGGGGGGGGGGACCGCTCACCACCAGAGGTCGCTCTCACTCTGTTTGTACACATGGACTGTTGCACTACTCCCCGGACTACATTCCCCATCAGCCATTGCACTTCACCCGCGACCTATCAGAGACAGTATAAAAGCCCCGGTGTTCCTGTCACACGCGGCAGAGTATTGAATTATTCTTTAGCATTCTTACAAAGCGTTCCTTGTATCCTGTGTCTAGTTTTCTTGTTTAGCCTTGTTGTTTTGTTTTGTTTTGTCAGTCTCGCCGCCTGCCTTTGATTCCCCTCGCCTGTTTTATCGGATTACTCTTTGCCTAGCCCTTCACGGATAATGTTAGCCACTGGATTGACCCTCGCCTGCCTCGGATTACTCTTGTCTCACCGTCCATACACCTGTCTGCCGTTGTTTGACCCTGCCTGCCTGACCATGTCTATGTCTCGTCCCAACAATAAAAGTTTGCAAATGGATCCGCTTGTCTCTCGTCTCGCTCCCTCTGTTACAATAATGATACTAACTCTAGTTTCTCCAGCTTAAATTGTGGGTTCATCAGTAGATCACTGAGGTTTTTCACTCCAGAGTCTCCTAGTTTATTCCAGTTCAGGTTCAGTTCTCTCAGGTGTGATGGGTTTGATTTCAGAGCTGAAGTCACAGCAGAACAACCTTCATCTGTCATTTCACAGCTGCTTAACCTGCAATGGCAAAAGCAGCATAAAATAAGAAAAAAAAAATATTATCATCATCATGTTTCCTGATTCTTGTAAGTGAATGTCTTGTAACTGAGCTCAATCTCTCCAGTGAAAATCAGCTTAATTACCCATTAAGATGTTTTACTTGATAACATTAACTATTAACATTTACTAATATTTTTAAATTCAAATGTTTTCTGTTAATTAGTTAATACACTGTGAACTGACATGAATATATATTAGATATGACATTATATATGTATATATATATATATATATATAATAACTAATGTTAACAAATGAAATTGTTACTGTCTCCTATTGTCATAAATCACTTTAGTCTCACAGATCAATGTTCTAACATACTGTAGACTAAACAATTACAAGTCAACAGCAAGTTTTCATTTAAAGAATAAACATATTTACTTAAACTGAAGACATTAAAACACGTTTTTAACAAGGCAGTTAATTTCTAAAAACAAAAACAAACAAACAAAAAAGAAGCATACCAGCAATCAGTAAACATGATTACATTCAGCAGTCATATGTTTTTGATCTGTGTTTTTGTCACACAGAATTAAACTGTGAAAGTGTAGTTTTCTCTTTTAATTCAATGTAGAATTTCCATATCTCTGTGTGTGGAACTAATAATCATTAATCAACAATGCAGCATTTGCAGGGCTCTGACGCACCACAGAAGGCATCTCCAATCGAACGAGCGAAGATAAGTTGCTGAGAACCGCATCACTACAGGACGCTCTTTTAGTCTGTCATCGACTCGTAGGCACGCAGACGTTGTCTGAAGAGGAAAGTGTTGCTTTTTCTGCGGTCATATTTATTCCGACCCTCTGATTCATTAACATGGGCAGCGACAAAACGTGCTTCTCACGCTTCACTGACACTCGCGATGTGAAACAGTCCTAATAGACATAGTTAAACTGTTGTCGTTCAGGAATAAGATCACGTGGGTGTTTGAATCGAGATCATATTTTAAGGATTAATCGTGCAGCTCTAATGTAAACACTGCAAAATGTTTTGCGAGGATATCGTCACAAGATATTGTGAGATCCGACTGGTCTGGCAAGACACACCAGATCTCATGAGATCTTGTGCCACGAGATCTGGTCACATCCCTAACATGTACACATACACACACACACATATAAATTAAATTAGTACACAGTAAATTAGAATGTCATGGAAAAATTCAACTCAAATTGTAAAACTTGTGTATTAAATTCAGTGCACACAGACTGAAGTCTGAAGTAGTTTAAGTCTTTGGTTCTTTAAATTGTGATGATTTTGGCCCACATTTAACAAAACCCACCAAATATCAACAAATTAGAATATGGTGACATGCCAATCAGCTAATCAACTCAAAACACCTGCAAAGGTTTCCTGAGCCTTCAAAATGGTCTCTTGGGTTGGTTTCTCTCAGCTACACAATCATGGGGAAGACTGCTGATCTGACAGTTGTCCAGAACACAATCAATGACACCCTTCACAAGGAGGGTAAGCCACAAACATTCTTTGCCAAAGAAGTGGGGTGTTCACAGAGTGCTGTATCCAAGAATGTTAACAGAAAGTTGAGTGGAAGGAAAAAGTGTGGAAGAAAAAGATGCACAACCGAGAGAACCGCAGCCTTGAGAGGCTTGTCAAGCAAAATTGATTCAAGAATTTGGGTGAAATTCACAAGGAATGGACTGAGGCTGGGGTCAACGCATCAAGAGCCACCACACACAGATGTGTCAAGGAATTTGGCTAGTTTGGCAGTTGTCATATTCCTCTTGTTAAGCCACTCCTGAACCACAGACAATGTCAGAGGTGTCTTACCTGGGCTAATGAGAAGAAGAAATGGACTGTTGCCCAGTGGTCCAAAGTCCTCTTTTCAGATGAGAGCAAGTTTTGTATTTCATTTGGAAACCTAGGTCCTAGAGTCTGGAGGAAGGGGGGAGAAGCTTATTGCCCAAGTTGCTTGAAGTCCAGTGTTAAGTTTCCACAGTCTGTGATGATTTGGGGTGCAGTGTCATCTGCTGGTGTTGGTCCGATGCATTTTTTAAAAACCAAAGTCACCCACTTACCAAGAAATTTTAGAGCACTCCATACTTCCTTCTGCTGACCAGCGTTTTAAAGATGCTGATTTCATTTTCCAGCAGCACCAAAAGTTGGTTAAATAACCATGGTGTTGGTGTGCTTGACTGGCCAGCAAACTCACCAGACCTAGACTGGGGTATTGTCAAGAGGAAAATGAGAAACAAGAGACCAAATGAGAAATGAGAAAATGAGAAACACAAGACCAAAAAAATGCAGATGAGCTGAAGGCCACTGTCAAAGTATAGTGGCCTATACTTTTATTTGTATATACTCATAATAAAAACAACACTCTGTGGTTTTGTAAAATAAAGAAAACAAACAGGGTGTGCAGTCTGCCGCGTTGGTCCCTGTGATCGTCATTTAGAAATGAGTCACTAAAATTCAGCGAATACTCGACACAGAGACATGAGAGATATATCTATAGAAAGCTTGACATGTCTACTTTGAAATGAAGTAAGTCTTATTGAAAACAAATATCCTGTGTTAAAATAATCTGTATGAAACCAACACCATGTCCAGTCTAATTATTTTTAATTTGGTCACGCCCACAAGCTACTTTCACTTTTGATATTATAATCATCCAGCGTAAACAAAACAGTGAAATTGGTCTTCATTGTTCATCTCAGCTACTTGCATCTTGTTTCTTAAAGACGAGCTGTGAAGAGTAAGATATATATTTATATATAAAAGCGATGTGACGCACTGCAAGATCCACTGAAGGAGTTTACATTTACATGAGTAAGTCTTTCTTTTATTAGCCTACTTACATTAGTTGTTGTGTTACTGTGACATAACTTGTAGACATTATAGTAGTTAGACTTTTTCCAAACTATAATTCCTGACTACATGTGCAATCAAGTGAAACGTTATGGAGTATGTTTCATTTCATTGCATCAAAATGTTTCACGACGCCAGGATGTTTTAAATGTTCTATAAAATAAAAACAACGCAATATAAAAGTAATAGTGTTTACACATGATTGCACATGTAACACTGAATGATAGAGTCTGAGAATGTTTAGACAAAACTACTGTCATATACTCTGTTCATGAAGTTTATGACATGCTTAATAATAAACTAACTTCCCAGATATAACATGTTTTGTATTGTATAATACAAAGCATGCTTGTGTTTATGACAAAATAATATTTATTTATTTATCGTATAACAATAGGATATAAAAGTAATATGAGTTTATTATTAATACTCTGTTCATGAATAGATGTTTAACATGCTAAACAATAATAATTCGTTTCTCAGATATAAAATGTAAATTTTTTACAATAGTACAAAGCATACATGTGTCTATGACTACAAAATCATAATATATGTATATATTACAGAGGCTCCTGATATTAACATGCTCACAGATGTTTTTTTTTTTCCTAGTGATCTGATACCTGCACCACAGATTAATGCTACATGAATGCCACATGAAGAGCTGTACCAACATCCGATGTTCAACTACCCTGATATTCTACGGTAAAACAAGTTCCTGGACTACTGATGGTGAGTTTTGTTTCTTGAATCCATGGAAAGAAGCAGCAATCACTTAAATATCAGGTATGATTTATTTGTTTCACTTGTTAAACAGAATTCAGGAAAGTCTGTTCACGTCTCTGTGGTTAGCTCAGTGTGGTCAATAATGTGCCTTTGACTTTCATTATGTATATTTTGATTATACTGTGATTATAAAAGTCTTGTGAACTAATGTTCTTTATGTGTTTCATGGCCTTATTTCAGTGACTTAAAAATTTTAGTTTTTCGCTAACTACACATAAATGTTGTTTTCTCAAAAACATGTACATTAATGTTGCTTGCATTTTATTGTAGCCCAGTTTGTGCTGATTACAATATAATCAGATTTCAGCCATTAATATGTTTTTAGGGCATGTCAAAACTTCTCCAGGGTGCCAAAACACCCTCAGACCCCAGAGGGTTAAAGCAAAAGGAGCCCCTACCAAGTATTGAGTACATATACAGTAAATTAACATACTTTCCAGAAGGCCAACAATTCACTAAAAATGTTTTTTATTGGTCTTATGAAGTATTCTAATTTGTTGAGATTGGTGGGTTTTGTTAAATGTGAGCCAAAATCATCACAGTTAAAAGAACCAAAGACTTAAACTACTTCAGTCTGTGTGCACTGAATTTATTTAATACACGAGTTTCACAATTTGAGTTGAATTTTTCCACGACATTCTAATTGTAACGTGGAGTAAAAGACGAGAGGCGAGCGGATCCACTTGCGAGCTTTTATTAATAGGATGAGACAAAGACATGGTCGTACAGGCAGGGTCAAAACAGGAGCAGACGGGAATATCACAGGCAAGACGTAGAGAATAAAACAATAAAATGAGCAGAGTCCAGAAGGCAGGCGGCGAACAGTCAAAAACGGGGAAGCCAGGCGAGGGAACTAGGAACTAGGAACTAGGAAAATGCTAACAACAATAAACACAACAATAATACTCCGTGGCTTGCATGGGGAAAGACCAGGGCTTTTATAGTGATGCTGATTGGTCACATGTGTTGACACACTCAGCGTGAAGGATACTGGGAGATGTAGTCCAGGGTGTAATGCGACAGTCAGTGTGTGATAAGGTGAGAGTGACCTCTGGTGGTGAGCGGACGGCGGAACATCGACCAGATTCGTGACACTAATTTATTGAGATGCACCTGTATATACATACACATATGTGTGTATTTTTCCTTTTTATTTTTTTGGTATATTGACCAAATTTAGGTGTGATTTATTTTGAGTGTGTGTATGTTTATGTAACTTTTTTATTGCAAAATAATGACTATATACAGTAAACATTCTTTTTTGTAACTACATGCACTGGGCACTGTGTTCTTCAATTATTTGATGTAGTGTCTAATGAATGATCTGACGTGTGTATGATTTGAAAGCTTTGTTTGATTTTGAGTACAGGTGAAATGGTTTTAAAATGATTGTTTGGTTTTGCCAGACGAGTCAGGGGTTCTGTGAATTTAGTTTGAACATTTGGATTTGTGTTTAAGGTTTCAAGAAAATAAGTGATGGTTTTGAAAAATGTGTTTTAGCATTTCAGAAAAACTGTAAATAATAATTTGTGATAATTTTGCACAATGCAAAGCATTTTTAAAAAATACACTGAAATATTAAATAGTGTCTCAGTCAAATGATTGGTGTTGTGCTGCTGTGACTTTTGAAACTATTGGCTGTTTCAGAGGTCAAGGGCGGCCATTTTGGGTTGACATCAGGGGGCGTTGCTAGACAAAAAGCTCTACTAGGGCACAGACCCCCCATTACTCATATCACTTTACTTTCTGGAAAGCCAGTTGCGTGGAATTAGTGTACAACACAATGAAATATACAAATTTTGTAACCCACTGTTCTTACACTGCAATAAGCAATAGGGAAAGTAAATGTATACATTAATGATTTATGAACTTATTTATTTGACTTCATCATACTTCACATAAACATCCCCAGCATGTTTTAAGGCAATCAATGTATATGAAAATAAAACTGGAGAGAACTTTTAGATCTGCAGTCTTCTACAATATATATTAATAACAATGAATAATTTCATCTTTTTTAAAGAAATGTATAATTACAACATTTCCAGAAACCAGTCATTTTATGACAACAACTATAATAATGAGCGTTTGTATTAAAAAAAAAGAAAAAAAGAAAAAAGATAAGAAAAAGTATTCCCCAGTTCCTCAGCCAAGTCCAAATGATGTCAGTTCATTTGAGCATTAAACTGTACCGCCTATTATTATTTTTGGCAAAATGGTCAATCATTTGACTCTGACTCAATTTGCAAAGTTCTTCTCTCTCAACTGATAAGACAGCAAGATGGTGAAGCCTTTCTTGACCCATTGTGTACCTCAGCCAAGTGTGGAGGTGTCTCAGCACTGAATGACCATTCACAATGACAGCTACTGACTGGGACTGTCAGATATATATCTGCATAACCTGTGTCAAGGTTGGGACATGACTTTATCCAGCAAGTTAAAAACACACTGTATATCCTTTATAGGAAGACTTTCCTTTTTGTGAGCCACATAGTTTTTAGCCACTAAAACCTCCTCCAATTTTAAATCTACACTGTAATGATCTGCCAGACCTCGGAGGTGCTCCTCACAAAGAAATCTATAAGATCCAGGATTACATGCCTCACCCCCCTCAATATTTGACCATTAACAGATGAAAAATGTTGTTCCATCTCAGACACTTTTCTGTCAAGGCAAGGTAGAAACAGGTTTCTTTTCAGCTTCTCTGCATCACTGAGGTCACTCACTGCTCCACAACTAGACTCCACTACATGAACCTCCACATGCTTCTGCCTTTGTCTAGCAGCAGTGCATGGTTCTGGGATCTCATTTGCTGCACAAATGGTCCTGACAGTATCATAAAGCATAGTAGCTTTCTCATCTGTGCGCATCTGCTTGAGAGTGTCACACACAGCTCCTTTGTACTCAGCAGCCTTAGCAAGGTCTATTGTTTCATTTTGCAGATATTTGTGCAGGTTCTCAGTTACAGACAGAAATGTCTTGAAGATTAACAGTAGGTATACTGTGGAAAATCTGCTGAGTTTGGCATGGAGGCCTACTGCCATGAAGTTGTTGATGCCAGAGAGACACTGAAGAACAGCTGGCAGATTTTCTAAGACGGCATTTACAGACAACTAGCTTGACCAGCTGGTCTTTGAAATCTGCACAAGCTCAGATGGCTGTAACCCCAGCGTTTTTTTTAAACATCTTTGAAGTGCTAATGGTGTACAAGTGAAACAGTGAAAAATGAGTACATGTAGCAGTTTTACTCTGGTTGTGGTTGTGGTGTCCTATAAGAATATAAATTTGTCACTGCGTACTCATACAGTGAGCAATAAAATAAGAAATTTTACAAAAATAACCAAACATTCTAATATCAATGTATTAAATATCAAATATATCAAAGAAAAGTGCAAATAAAATGTATCAAAATATACCACATGATGTCACTTTTGCAGACAGACCTCTTTTTTTTTTATATCAAACTTGTATAAAATTGATTTAAAACACATTTTAAACATTTCTCAACATACAGTAAAGATACAGCATACCTGCAGAAACACAAATTAATTCTTTGGACACACGTCTCTCCCCTTCACTCTGCTCAGACAGAACAGAAAAAAAATGTAAGCTATACCAGTCACAGTAAAGCATCCAAAATGCGATCATTTACATTCATTTTCTTGATATCACAGCCTTACATTACTATTAGACATTCTTTATCTCGTAAAATAACACACTGAACTCATTTAGTGCACTTTAAACATTCTTACCAGGCTCTCGTTAGCAGAGCGAGAGAGAATGCATCTGACCCCGTCAGTGGCAAATTTGATTCTAAAGATGGCGCTGTCAGCACGCCGCACGAGGTATCATGTGCATCATTAATACATGCTCTTCATAACACAAAATTCTGCATATATGGTTCCGTGTAGAGTAAATTATGTCCTTTGTACCTTATAACTCAGAAAACAATACATATAAAACACAAAGGAAATAAGTTTTGATGACGTTCACTTCAAATACAGCATTTTATAATTATTAGCCCAGCTACATACACTCTCTGTAACAGCAAAAAAAAGATCCCTGGTCTCTGGTATGGCCTGACAGTGACATAAAACTGGTTGAGGTGATGTGCATAGCAATGCACATAAATGGCCTCCAAATGCTTTGTTTTAAATCTGGCTTGTACACCACCTACAGCCCCATTTATAACTGCGGGGCCATCATATGGTTGTGCTACACACTTAAGCTCATCAATGCCATGACGCATTAGCTGCTCTTCTACAGCAGCAGTGATGGATTCTGCATCAAACTCTTTTAGTGTTGTCATTGCAAGCAAACACTCCTTCACTGTATCTTCTGCAATACAGCCAACACATATGGCCAGCTGTTCAGTATTGCCATCTCTGGCTTCATCTGCCATGACTGAAAACATCCCTGCCTTTTGTACCTCACTGACAATATTTGCTGTAACCTCTTCAGCACAGCACTCAATTAACTCATTTGGAGATGCAGGGGATAAGTAAATACTGTGTGAAGAGGCTGAATAGGATTGCAAAAAAGGGTCAAACTGCTTTAGGAGATTCAGACACACCAGAAAATTCCCTTGGCTGTGGCTGGAGCCTCTCTCATCATGACCACGGAAGGGAATATTTTGTTTGGCCAAGAATTGTGTCACAGCCACAATACGGGTGAGGTACTCCCATCTGTCTTTTATTTTCTTTAAAGTGCTCCTATTATGCCTTTTCAAATATGATCTTTCATGTAGTGTGTCATGTAGCTATATGTGAACATAAATCTACAATGTACAATATCTACAATATCTACAATGTTTTGAAGCCGACAGCGCATGATACATAAAGTTATTGTCTATCAAAAAAAAAAAAAAAAAAAGTCGGTTCACAATTGCCTGAACGAGTCGTCAGGAATTCAAATCTTTTTCTGTTACGGCCACACATCACAAAGTAACGCATTTGCATAATGTCCACCCACATTCTACGTCGCGAACAACTTGCCTGCCCAAAAACAGTAAAATTTCCATGAGGTTTACGTCATGTCGAGAAGATGCTGTATCCTAAGTACAATGCGGAATTCACCAAAGGCTTGCTCTTAAAAGATGGATCAGTACCCAGTTTATTTGGACCGGCTTGCTCCTCTGTTAACTTGTTGTTGGGGACTCCCAAAACCAAAATATGAACCTTTTATTATCCATAATAGGGGCACTTTAAAACTGTGCCAGAAAAGCATGCTTGCTTTATGTGCAGGTGTTTTCTAATTTTTTTTTTTTTTTTTTTTTTACTGAACATCCTACAAGAAAAACAAAAAGCTGCATCTCTAGGTACAGAATATTGCAACCAGGGAAAACTTCCAAACCAGTTCTAATTAAATTATCACTTTTTTAACCCAAAGTTGTGCTGGAGATATTGGGACAACCTAACCTGTTTTGGGCCACAATGCTTTTCCCCCCAAGTCACTATTATTTCCCTCTATATATGTGTATATATGTGACCAGTGTTTTTCTTTCCCTTTGCCCCCCGCCTAATGTTCTCTGCTGCCACTGTTCTCATCTCTCCCTCAGTTTCCTCTGCATGGCTCTCCTGTCTTTTGTTTGTCTCACTCCTGTCCTTCTCCACTGTTTCGCTCTGCCCTGACTCCAACTGTTCATTTAGCTCCATCTCTCTTTCTTCTTCTCCACCTGCAGGGTCTTAGTCAGACAGCAGATGAAAAGGCATCAGTTCTTATAAAAACCTCTGAAAAGTCTAGAAAATTGCATTATCCAACATCAAGTAGCATCCTAAATTAGGACTGCTTCAGACAAAAAGGTCTCAAAATGAGACAAATGTTGCTAGGTAAGTGTTAGTTACTAGGCAGAACTGGTAGCTAAACTGGTCTGGTCCAAATGTTATTTTTTTTTTTTTTTTTTTTTTTTTTTTTTTTATGTAGAAAGCACTCATACCACTAATGAATGGGAGAAATTGCAATGCCCAATACTGGGGGTGAATAAGCCCTACCTTCTACATGAAAGAGCCATTCCTTGATTAGTAAAGTCATTTTGTCACTGCAGCTGCTTTAAAAGCTCCGGGTGCTTTAGAAACAGACAATGTTCATAGAGTCACGCTCTTGACTGTGTATTTTTATCAACTCAACTTCAAAATCTTCCTATATCGCTATTTTACCTTTTTTTGTTAAGGGTGTTTGATGATCTTTGCATGTTCACTTTGCAAAGACTGGGTCGGTACTTCTGCAGCGATGTAGGATGATTGTGAAATGATTTTTGAAGTTGAGGGAGAAAATACGATTAGAGTTTTTCGACATGCCCTAACTGTCTTGAGACAGAATGCACAGAGATTAGGGAAAGAAAGGCAAGATGAGCATTTGAGAATAAAAAGTATTTAAATTGTATTTTGTAAATGAAAATAACGATCGTTTCACTAGATAAGACACTTCTTCCATGGCTGGGATTGTTTACAACCACATTTGGGATCGTTTGAAGCCACATTTAAACTGCATTTTGGAAGTTAAAAATCGGGGGACCATATCAGTCCATTATATGGAGAAAAATGCTGAAATGTTTTCCTCAAAACATATAATTTCTTTACGACTGAAGAAAGAAAGACATGAACATCTTGGATGACAAGGGGGTGAGTACATTATATGTGAATCTTTGTTTTGGAAGTGGACTTCTCCTATAATAATCATTAAAAAAATGTCACTCATCATCGCGATTGAAGTTCCTTTATAATTAGTGACTCTCTTATTTATATTGTGTCTTTGTTATCATGTGAGGATTCGTAAGCTTGAATAACTCACTGAACAAAACAGTGTTTTTAAGCAGTGCAACTTAAGAAAACACATGCAAAGACAACAAATTGAAAACATCTTCATCAATTCTGCAAATGGCTCAGGGGGACGTTTTTTTCTGTTTGCAAAGAAGTTTGTTCATCAAGTCTGCTTCTTACAAAAAAATATTCTGATGTCCATCTACAGGAGCCAATAATGTTTTGTCATAATCATTGTATTATTTAGAAACATACTTTATTTTTGTCCAGTGCTTGAAGTTAAAATACAAAACTGGAGGTACTCCTGATTTGCGAGGGGAATTGCATTCAGGGGCTGAGCGGGAAATTGGGAGGGCACAGGTTAGCACGTGAGAACAGCACTGGCGGCCTGGAACAGCAGAAAACTTATGGTACTAAGGGTTAATGTATGAAAGTGTTGCTACGACGTACAGGTATGTACAAACCCAGTTCAAGGACTGGTTTCATCATTTTTTCATAGCCCACCTCAACTGCTTTCCATGAAATGCTGCACGCTGCGGTAGAAAATAAACAAACAGACGTGTGCAGGCATGGATTTCGCGTATGTGTCAGGTTGTTTTCGGTTAAACTGCTTTGCTTTTACTATCATTGATTCAGTTGTTGCATATAGATTCATTTCTTTATTCCAGGAATCGATATCAATACACTGACAAATAAAGTAAATTAAAACTCAAACTTGAGTTTTTTTCACTGGAGCACGTGCCCCGGTAAATAGGGTCTAGCAAAGCCCATGGTTGACATGGCTTTACTGAAAGCTGCTTTTAGGTTCTTTATAAAAGTCTCCTACTCTTAGAAAAGTCCTACTTTTTACAACGAATTTTTTGACACTTAAGTCCAAGTTTAAGACTATTCTTAAGACTATTTCTCTTTCTCTTCTTTTTTTTTTTTTTTTTTTTTTTTTTACATACGAGCCTGATCCTTATTGACATTTATATAATACATCTACAGTAGGCTCTCACCTGCACATGTTTTATTTTTCTTCCTCTCCTTTTGTATAAGTGGCAACTTCATGGCATTTGTTTGTATTTGTGTGAATTGTGATATATGTTTCTGATGTGAAACTAAATCTGAATAAAAATGTTCTCTTGTGGACTGTATGTTAACATGTTTTATGTGAAATATCTTATTCAGGTCAGTACTAAATAAACAATAGCAAGCAGTAAGAAACCTTAGAAACAGTAATAATACTGTCAAAACAACTGTTTGCTAGCTCTGACTACTAGTACACTCTCTGGCCATCATCCAATCACAGGACGTGAAAATGGTGACTTTATTTTATACCTGTTAGATGGACCCGGTGTTGCCAACTGGAAATCTGATTGGTTAAAGCAATGGTTTGCATATAATCCACAACAGAAAATTGATCCCTCTTATTTTTTTGCCAAAAAATTAACAATTTGCAGATTCTGCAAGGTGTATGTAATCTTTTGACTTCAACTGTAACTAGACATTGCATGCTCATAGTTTCTTTCACACTTTAATATAAAATGACACAGGTAACTGACTAACACCTCTGGTGCTGAGGTGGAGTGGACTGTGTGACTGAAAAGTCTCCTGTTTAATGTGTTTGTAAAAACATTCTGTGTTGAAATAAACAAAGTTCTAATGTAAATATATATTTGTTTACATATTTAATACTCCCATCATCAGCCAGTGTGCAATATTGATCTCATTGCTGTGGTGTTGAGTGTAGCTGTTGGTGAAATGCACTCACTTCAGTATCTTCAGCTCACACACAGGATTCTTCAGTCCCTCACAGATCTCTTTGACTCCTGAATCCAGCAGACGACTGTTGTTCAGGTTCATCTCTTTCAGGATGGTTTTGGAGGAGAGAACAGTAGCTAGAACTGAACAGCTTTTCTCTGTCAGCTCACAATTATTCAGCCTGAACACAAAAACAGCATTTCAGTGAGGACCACTAACATCATGTATATTTATTACTTGCAATGTAGTGAACTGATAAAAAAAAAAAAAAAAAAAAAAAAAAAAAAGAAAAAAGTCAGATTAGATTACAGGTTGAGTTGGGTGGAGTTGGGGTTGGAAGAGGGAGTTTGTGAGCGGTGATGTGATAGAAGAGATGCTGAAAGAATGGAATTAAATGGGCCGCTGTGATAAGTGTCAAGACTGGATTGGTACACGTCAGGAACAGCTGACTATCATCTGATGTGAGCTTGACCGACCTGGTCTGCCTGAACTAACACAACGCTTTATTATTATTATTCAGCACATATTCACACATCAGATCAATAGCTCTTCATATCTGATTACACATGTCTTTAATCATGAATAATCAAAGAGGTTTCAATGTATAAATAATGTTCACTCACATTATTTTCTCCAGTTTGCTATGAGAGTCCATCAAAAGAGCAGAGAGTTTCTCTTCATCCAGATCTCCTAATTTATCTCCACTCAGATCCAGTTCTTTCAGTAGTAATGGACTTTTACCCAGAACTCCAGTGAGATACTCACATGCTTCCTCTGCAGCAGGACTTTTCAAAAACCTACAGGAAGCAGATAAGGATTTCACATAATTTATATTTTTAGATTATTTTTGCCATAATTATGTTGTGTCTATTGAATTTCTCTGAGTTGCTATTTAATTCCAGTTCATGTATTCAGCAATGGTGCATTTGACCCTTCTATCTATTTTCATACAGCTGATTTCACATCTGTGGATAATTTTTTAATATTTTAAGGTCTTTTTCACCTGATGGTTTTTAATGAACAGAGTCCATCCTGTAGTAAATCATTGAGCTCCTTCACTTCTGATTGTCCAGGATAATTTCCTGTGAGATCCAGCTCTATCAG
>NW_026129410.1:1912461-2024961 GCF_022985175.1 Labeo rohita | reverse complement strand
GTTTTATTTAGTTCTCAGGGCTGGCCTGCTGTTCTGTAAAATAAAGTGGGAGCATTTTTTGATAGGAGATACTGGTCTATCAAAACATGCTACTCCTTATGTTTTTAAGATGTCAGGAGCAGTGTATTCTGTAATAGCATCTTCAAGACATTACAGAATATCTCAACATGCTCCTCATATTCATACAGTGGATATGCAGTGATTAATGGTGTAAAATATAACTTGTTTGCATTGGGAGCATTATTTGATATGGAATATTGGTCTATGAAAACATGCTACTCCTGAATTCTGTGAGAAGACATTATTACAAAGTATCTCAACATACTCCTCATATTCATACAGTGCATATGCATTAGGTACAGTGACATGCTAAAGTTTGGTAACCCCTTGCAGAATCTGTGAAAATGTGAATAATTTTAACTAAATAAGAAAGTTTATACAAATGCGTGTTTGTATTAAATACTGTCCTGAGTAAAATATTTTACATAAAAGATGTTTATGTATAGTCCACAAGACAAAAAAAATGGCTGAAATTATTAAAATAACCCCCTTCAAAAGTTTGGGAACCCTTGGTTCTTTATACTGTGTGTGATTACCTGGATGATCTACGACTGTTTTTTGTTTTGTTTGGTGATGGTTGTTCATGAGTCCCTTGTTTGTTCTGAACAGTTAAACTAAGCACTATTCTTCATAAAAATCCTCCAAGTCCTGGAGATTCTTCAGTTTTCCATCATCTTTTACATATTTAAATGATTTTTATTAATGATTTTGAGATTCATCTGTTCACACTGAGGACAACTGAGGGGCTCAAATGCAACTATTACAGGATGAAGATAACAGGATGAAGATCTCCAAATTGTACTTATTTTGTTGAAATATATATATTTTTTCCATTTAGTACTGCCCGTTGGAAGCAACAGAAGATACTTGCATGTTTCCCGGAAGACAAATTCATTACAATTTACCTTGATCTTCAAATTTGTTTTTCATCGTGTTTCCTTCTGGAGCATCACTGAATGTTTGAACCTTTTTTAATAGTTGTGTTTGAGCCCTTTAATTGTCCTCAGTGGTGACTTAAGTCAATCATTATCTTTATTCCAGTATAAGTAACATCCATACTACTGCCACACAGGTGGCTTTACTATGTGGTATCACAAAGTTTTTAATAGCCATTAAAACTAAAACACAAAAAGATTTGAACAGGCAAAAATGTATTGTGTGGTACCCCTTGACCCAGTTGTCCATACGTTTAATCTGGCCCCATTGTTATAAGTCCCTAACTGTCAAAGCGTGATTTGCGGGGAATGAGGAGAAGGCGCGAAGAGATCCAGAACACGTAACTTTATTAAATAATCCAAAACGTGAACAGGAAATGGATAGGAAACAGCAGGGAACCAAACACAAACACAATGTAAAGACTTCAAAATAAACCAGAGAGACTGAAACAGAACGAGCATGACAATACAAGAACCGACGATCAGACGTGGAACACATCCAAACTTAAATACACTGACTAATAAGGGGAGGACAGGTGAAAACAATCAAACAGTGACATCATAATTAGAAACGGAACAGGAAAGACCAAATAAGGGCATACATGGGGGAAAAAAAAAAAAAAAAAAAAAAAAAAAAAAAAAAAAAAACACAAAACAGTCCAAAGGGTGTGACACTAACTTCACACCCTTTCCTACAGAGAACATTTCTGCTGTTGTTACCTATCAAAGCTCTGAACAGATTTCAGAAAACTGTTGTGTACGTATTTAATTCAGTAGTGTATATATAGGAGAGACTGGGGCTACTTGTTATATATTCCAGTGTAATTTTCTAGGTTGGTTTAAGTATTTTTTTTTAACCTTCCATTAAACTGTAACGAGGGACGCTGCCCCCCCCTAGGAGCGATTCCTGGCGCTCAAACAACAACAACAGTCCAGGTGGGTGGGGGAACAGAGGCAAAACAGGGGGTGGGACGGAGGGCCAGGTCCATGTAAAGCAGGTGGGCCTGGATCGTGGAGCAGGGACAGACAGTGAAGCACTGGAGGACCTGGACCATGGAGCAGTGGCAGACAGTGAAGCATTGGAGGACCTGGGCCATGGAGCTGTGGCAGACAGTGGAACCCTGGAGGTCCTGGGCCGTGGTGCTGTGGCAGACAGTGGAAACCTGGAGGACCTGGGCTGTGGAGCGACAGCAGACCGTGAAACACTGACGTGCTTAGGCCGCGGAGCAATGACAGACAGTGGAACACTGGAGGTCCTGGGCCGTGGAGCAGTAGCAGACCGTGAAGTACTGGAGGGCCAGGGCTGTGGAGCAATGGCAGAGTAGGGAACCATGGTGGGGCAGGCAGAACAGGTAGGGCTGGGAGCCATGGCGACGCAGGCAGAGCAGACAGAACAGGGGGCCATAGCGAGGCAGGCAGAGCAGGCAGAGCAGGCAGAGCAGGAAGCCATGGTGAGGCAGGCAGAGCAGGCGTAACAGGGAGCCATTGCAGGGCAGGCAGAGCGGTGTGTACATGAATGATTTCTTTGGCCTTCTTGATTGCGACATGGCGGGCAGAGAGTTCATAATAGGCCTCCTTGGCTATGACATGACAGGCAGAGAGTTCATAGTAGGCCTTCGTGACTGTGACATGACGGACAGAGAGTTCATGATAGGACGCCGCCCCCATAGGAGGATCTACAGCTTGCGCTGACACCTCTGGGGGCATGGGCGCAGATGCTTGGGCAGGTGTGGCAGGGCAATTATAAATGGCCTTCATGGCCGTGACAGGACAGGCAGAGAGTCCGTGGGGAAACGCCGCCCCTTTAGGAGATTCTGCAGCCGGAGCTGCCACTTCTGGGGGCATTGGCGCAGAGTCTTTGACAGAAGAGGCCTCTGACATAGACTCGTGGACAGACGAGGCAGTGAGAGTTCATTAATGGACGCCACCTCCTTAGGAGGTTCTACAGCGCATGCGGACACCTCAGGAGGTATTGGCGCAAACTCTGGACAAGAGAGGCTTCTGCCATAGACTTGTGGATAGACGAGGCCTTGGGAGCAGACTCGTGGATAGATAAGGTTTCTTGAGTAGACTCGTAGACAGACGAGGCCTCCGGGGCAGACTCGTGGACAGAAGAGGCCTCTGGAGCACAGTATGCAGCCCACACACTGAAGATGGCTACAGCCATTACAGGCAGCACAGTAGCTAGTGGGGTGTCTGTTGACCTTGTGGGTGCTGATGCTATGGGCTTGTGGCTTGGGAGCGTGGGCTCTGCGTGGCTTGGGAGCGTGGGCTCTGCGTGGCTTGGGAGCGTGGGCTCTGCGTGGCTTGGGAGCGTGGGCTCTGCGTGGCTTGGGAGCGTGGGCTCTGCGTGGCTTGGGAGCGTGGGCTCTGCGTGGCTTGGGAGCGTGGGCTCTGCGTGGCTTGGGAGCGTGGGCTCTGCGTGGCTTGGGAGCGTGGGCTCTGCGTGGCTTGGGAGCGTGGGCTCTGCGTGGCTTGGGAGCGTGGGCTCTGCGTGGCTTGGGTCAGTAGATACGTGAGGTGGATTGAGAAGGTTAGAAGGGACCTGGTGAGGTTTTGGTAGGATAATAGCTTTTTGCCTTGACTCAGGGAGGCCTGCCGTGGCCGGACTTGACTCAGGGAGGCCTGCCGTGGCCGGACTTGAGTCGGGAAGAACGGCGGTGACTTGACCTGGCTCGTGCAGTCCAGCTGTGACTTGACTTGGCTTGTGAAGGTCAACTGTGACTTGACTTGGCTCAGGGACAATAGCAGCAACTTGACTTGGCTCATGAAGAACAACCGTGGCGTGGCTTAGCTCAGGGAAGACAGCAGCAATTTGACTTGGCTTGTGAAGATCTGCTGTAACGTGACTTGACTCAGGAACAACATGGCTTGACTCGTGGGGGAACAGCTGTGACTTGGCTTGACTCGTGGGGCACAGCTGTGACTTGGCTCGACTCGTGGGGCACAGCTGTGACTTGGCTCGACTCGTGGGGCACAGCTGTGACTTGGCTCGACTCGTGGGGAACAGCTGTGACTTGGCATGGCTCGTAGAGAACAGCTGTATCTTGGCTTGACTCATGGGGAACAACAGCTGTATCTTGGCTTGACTCGTGGAACACAGCTGTGACTTGGCTTGATTCATAGGGAACAACTGTGTCCTTGCTTGACTCATGGAGAACAACAGCTGCATCTGGGCTTGGCTCGTGGAACACAGCTGTGACTTGGCATGGCTCGTAGAGAACAGCTGTATCTTGGCTTGACTCATGGGGAACAACAGCTGTATCTTGGCTTGATTCATGGAGAACAGTAGCTTTGGCTTGACTTGACTCTGTTGCTTGACTTGATTCCGTTGCTTGACTTGACTCCGTTGCTTGGCCGGGCTCTGTAGCTTGGCCGGGCTCTGGAACGGGACTTGACCCTGGAACTGGACCTGACTTGGAAGCCTGATAGAACTTGGAAACTTGACTTGACCCTGGAACTTGACTGGACTTGGAAGCTTTTGACCTTGGAGAAGCAACTGTAGCTTGACTTGGTTCTGCAGCTTGACTTGGTACAGGAACAGTAGCTGTAATCTTACTTGGCTCGGGGTGGCAGCTGTGACCTTACTTGACTCAGGAAACACAGCCGTGACTTGACTTGATGCAGCTGCAACTTGACCTGGATCAGGGGTAGCTGCCATTTTAGCTGCCCATACAGCCATTAGGGGTGAGTCCAGTACATGGGCCATCATGAGGCATGGCTTGGAAACAGCGATTATTTTGTGGAGTGGCTCTGAGGTGGCGGCCATCTTGTGGACTGGTTCTGGAATGGCAGCCATCATGTGAACAGGTTTGGGGATGGCGGCCATCTTGTGGACTGGCTCTGGAATGGCGGCCATCTTGTGAACAGGTTTGGGGTTGGCGGCCATCTTGTGGACAGGTTTGGGGATGGCGGCCATGACGGGTGCAGACTCTGGACGGGCGGCAGGCGTGGCATGAGCAGGCCCTGGAGCGGCAGGCGTGGCGTGAGCAGGCCCTGGAGCGGCAGGCGTGGCGTGAACAGGCTTTGGCTTGACGGATGTGGCTTGAACAGGCTGTGGTGTGGTGGTTACTGCGGGATTGCGGGGTCCCTCGTCCGCAATCCCAACAGTGTATGGTGATCCGCTTAGGAGCAGGGCATGATCGATATATTCCTCCAGTGACCAACAAATTTTCCCCCCTGGCAGACTTGAACTAAGGGGCTCGTTCAATCCAAAACAAAAAAAGTCCTTTAGAGCCACATCATTAAAATCTACTAAATGACACAGTCCACAAAAATCCTCAACATAATCCTCTATAGCCCGGTCGCCTTGACGAAGGCAGATGAGACGAGATACTGCTGGGTTCATGATTTTGGTTGTGTATGTCGTAACTTCCGCTGGATTCAGGGGAGGCGAAGTATTCTGTAACGAGGGACGCTGAGGCGGAGGTTGAAACCATATGCAGAAGTTTATTAACACAAAGCAGGCAGAGGGTCAACACCGGAAAGCAGTCCAATAACATACAACACAAACGTAGTCCAAGCAGCAGAGAGTCAAATACCAAGTAATCAGTCCAATCCAGCAAACGTAACAACAGGGGTAATCCAGAGAGCGATAGTCATGAGGCATATACGGGGTCAAACCTTGAAAGCAGTCCACACCGGCAAACAATCCAAACAAGGGTGATCCGTAAACTCAATAATCCAGAGACAAGGCAAAACAGCAACAGGTAATCCAACAAAGAAATATAAAACGCACAGTAAGGCAGGTTACACTGGCAATACTTCACAAGGTATTGAGCACATGGTGAGTCCTTAAATACTGCCAAACAGGAAGTAGCAGTAGAAGCAGCAGACGGAGCATGCAGGCAGTCCTGGGGTGAGGGCTCCCTCTGCTGGCTTGACGTTACATAAACATAATATAAATATATATAGTAAGATTTATGAAATTTATGAAACTGGGAAATTTTTTAAAATTATGTACAAAAACATCAACATATTATTTTGGCTAACAGTATTGTAATTAATAAATTGTATAAATTGCATTATATAAAAGTGTGGTTTAATAGTATGCATTAAGTATTCTGTACATAAATGTTATTTTGAAATTTGAAATGAATTGTTGTCTAGATTTTCAGTCCTACACTTGGGAACCTACTGTCCTGTGGATTTTATTTATTTTTTTTTTTTTTTTTTCCTCCAAGTAATCCCGAAGCACATGGTTTGTTGTTTGCTGATTTAGGTGTATTTGAGTAGGGTAAGTCTGCAGGACAGTGTATCCCCAGGAGCAGGACTGAAGACATTGTTGTAAGAGTTTGGATTAATAGTTTGAATCCAACAGCTGCTAAAGAAAACAATTGAAGAGTTCAGATGCAAAAACCTCTAATTTGAAATTTTCTTCTAAAATAAGCATTTTTATCTCCTAGAGTAAAATTACTGTGCCTACACATAGGAGCCTGACAAAAACGCAAATTTTAGATTTAAATTTCAGATGGCACTTTTTGCATCTGAACTCTTCAATTGTAACATCCGTGTGTAATTCAGATTTTTAAGTCAAGGGTATTTTTTATTTATTTGGGATTGATTGAGACAACTTCCCTGTGATAACCAAACTCAGTCTTTCCTATAAAATGACACACTTTGTCACAGTACATCAAAAAGTACACAAAAATAGTTATACATCAAGAATTAGAAAACATTTCTTGATTATTGTTCAATTTTAAAACATTCTATCATACACATTGATTTTGGTGAAGGTCTATTAATACAAACAGTGAGAAATGGAAGACGATAAAGGCTAATTTAAAGGACTGTTATTTTGTGAAAGAACTATCAGTGTGCATTTGGGGAACTCTTTCAGTTTTCCAGCATCTTTTGCATATTTGAACCCTTTCCAGCAGTGACCAAAACTTTCCCAAACTTTTGCACACCAAGGATGCTCAGGGTAATCCAATAGTGGAGTCTGAAGACACCAAACGTATTTCATAACCATATTTTTTATTTGGAATGCTTAGTCATTAATACTGTTTTATGGGTTTCATGTTTTTATCTGACACTTGAGTGTTTATTCATGTTACCTACAGGTTCATTATACTGGAAGCAAAATGCTTGCAAAATACTTGCTGTTTCAAAGGAGGAATTTCAAAGATTTCAACGAGAGCAAACGAAAGAGGCCTAGGTACATACAGGGGGGTTTCTTTTCCCTACACACCATTTCTAATGATCAGAAATGGTTAAGTACTCAACACACATCTCAATTTATGATGTAGACCGTCGCTGACACCAAGCTGTAAATTGTATGATTTGCGTTTGCCATTTACCAGTACTTTAGATAGTCAGGGCAGTAAAAAAATAAATAAAAATGAACACATCCAGTAAGAAATTTGTTTCTGATTGTGATGTTACTATTCAGGCTGCAGAGAATGGACACCAAACCACAAAGGAAGGAACAAAGACAGTCGCTGACAACAAGTCGGAAAAGGTATGGTTTCAACACATTTGCCATTTACCTGTACTATAGATAGTCACGGCAGTAAAAAAAAAAACAGCACATCCAGTGAGATATTTGTTACTGATTGCGATGTGAATTGTTCAGGCAGCAGTGAAATGAAAACAAACCACCAAGGAAGGACAGCCACTGACACCAAGTCAAAAAGGTGTGATTTCAACACTTTTAACTACACTGTAGATAGTCAAAGCAGTACATTTTTTCCAGCACATCCAGTGAGATATTTGTTACTGTTTGTGAACTGAATTGTTTAGTTTCCCTTATGCATTGTAAATGTTTAATTAGCTGTTACAGGTGTGTCTAACTGGGGTTGAAGCTAAACTCTGTAGGACACTGGCCCTCCAGGACTGAGTTTGGGCACTCCTGATATAGATCGACAACTAAAATGTTGTTGCATATTGACTGCAACAATCATTGAACATCGAAAAATAAACTGAAGGCCTGTTTCACAAAGCAGGTTTTAAATGCTACCAAGGTAAGTTAGAGATTAGTTTGAGCAACTCCAGGTTTTTTTTTTTTTTTTTTTTCCATGGGGGGGGGGATTTATTCTAGGTTGGAGTGCAAACCCAAACTTGACTAGGTGTGCGAAAAGACATATGTCTTGCTCCAGATTAAAAAAGGTTACAGTAAAAGAACTTTAGAGACACAGATTATTGAAAAATAAATATTCATCCTATTTATATAATATGAATTATAATCATTTATAATTCATATATTAATATAGGAGTTACTTTTAAACTAAATTAATAGAAATAAATACATGTAAAGGCACAGTTTAATATATTGTAACACCTTTTTTTTAAAGATGTTACTCTGAGGGGTTCAACAGATCTTTGACGTGTACTGAAAAATAACTCTCTTCACAAAACCCATCTGTTAATAAACTGGAATGCAATCTCAAAGGTCTTTGTCTCTTAAATGAATCAATGAAAGGAAGAGAACTTATCGCTAAATCCACAAGGAAATTTAGGAGTGACACAATGCAATTATCCATAATGAAAGAAATGTCCGTAGTCAGCAGCGTTCGGCGAGTTGTTATACTCAGTGCTGCGTGGTTAAGGCCACACGCTGTAGCCTCGCTGCTAGCGTGAACTGCACTTGGTTCTTAACAAAGCACTTTAAATGAGCAGACAGGTAGACAAGAGTTGATTGACATGGTTTCCCTCTACCAAACGAACTGACTTATTCTGCAGTAGCTGAGCTTATATGCTCAAATACCTCCAGGCAATAGCGCCCTCAAGCTGCTCATAGAGGCGCTACATGTGGCCCAAATACAACACAGTAGAAAATTAACAAAAATAGAGATGCAAAATACAATAATAAAAACATGCAGTGTTTTGGCTGTTACAATATAAAGCTTTTAAATCACTAAGCTTACTTGATACACAAAACTGAACTGGCTTGAGGTGAATTACACTACAATAATGTTGTTTTGAGGTAAATTTGAATTTAAGTTGATAAAGTTTAAATCACTGACTATTTATTGTTGTGAAGCTGCTTTGAAAAAATCTCTGTTGTACCAAATGCTACATAAATGGGGTGATGACTTTAATGAAGGTATTGTTTTTCCTCAGGTGGTTGTAAAGAAAACAGGCATTCCACCTACCAATTATGGGTGTAAAACAAGGCACATGAACTAACTATGGACCATGCTGGCAAGGAAAAGAACAATTAAATGTGCAAGGCTGCAGAGACCACCGCTGGTTCCAAAAGGCAGCCAAAGCTATTCTCCATCCACATTACTGGCTTAGTGGTGAAGAGATCGATTTTGCATCTTACTTGCTTGCAACTGACTACCCACTGGGGTTGGGTATCGTTGGAATATTTTCAATTCCAATTCTGACTCTTTTCGATTCCCAGTTTCAATTCCAATGTGAATAAAAGATGATATCAAGCATATTTATTCTGTTTCTTTGTTTGCTAAACATTTGGTTGCAGCTGAAACCCATGAACAAAAAACAGGCTACATAAAAACAAGATTCGCTTAAGAGCTGTTTGCAAAATAGAGCTGCGTGATTCTGGATAAATTGGGTTGTTGTTTTTTTTTAAAAATGAAAGTTGTGGTTTTCTTATAATTCTGAAGAAAAAACATTGGACAACTAAACAAAATCACATGTAGGCCTAATTTATAAGTAAATGATTCTGTGATTCACTCAAGATTTATTTGGTTCATTACTGGATGAATCTGTTTCTGAAGGAATGATCAAAGACAAATACATTATTAACGGCCTCCTTTCGCCATCTACTGGTATAACTACGTAAAAAAAAAATATATATATATATATATATATATACACACATATATATATATATAAAAGCTTTGTCCCGAAGTGGAGTGCATGGACTTCGAAGGCCACGCCTCCGAAGTGCACGAAGTACCCTCCAAAGTGCATGAGATGCTCCACCTTCGCAGGATTTCCTAATTGCGCCACCAGGTGTTCCCGATTACCGCTCCTGTCGCATAGCAACAGTGCAAGAGGGGCGCTGCCATCCTGACAGGTTTAGACGTTTAAGTTATGGAGCCAGCATTGGTCATATATTTTTTTTTTGTTTATATTTTATGTTTTACTGGACGAGATGTACCTCAGGCTTGGCCAAGAGCATGGCCGGGTAAATTATATTGTTCTGCTGCACCCTTGCCGGATTACAATTTTAAATGCATTCATTGCGTTTGAACCGACTTGAATTATGTAAAGATACATATGAAAAAAAAAATACAAAACCATGCACACAGAAATATATAGCAGTTCAAATACTGACTGTTATGTTACCAAGGTGCGATTTTATTGTCTTGATGGTGAACATATTTAGAAACCCTGATTTTAGGCAGTTAAGTAACCATAAAAATAAAACTGTGAATAAATAAAAACAAATTATGCATTGTTCATCTCAATGTTCAGCGGCAGCAGAGTGTTTGACGTGCATGAGTTGGTGGCCATTTGCCACCAAGAGATTCACCTCCCTGAAGACCCCAGAACACATGGAGGCAGGGCTGGACTTAAAATTGATGTTGTTTTTGTGATGTTAAACCTAAGCTATGTTGTAAATAGTTGTAAAAAGTATTTTCAGTAATGTATAGAACAATTTTGTTTAAATGTGAAAAAAATATTTACAGGACAAAAAATTAAATAAACGTATAGAAGAGTGTTGTGAAAAATATATAAGCTGCATTACAGAAATTTACACATTGTAATTTACAAATAGTGCATTATTAGTTCTCTTTTATTTACACGTGAATATACAATACAAAAATACAAAATGTACAAAAATTATTCATTTCATTTTTAACTTACATCACAAAAATAAACTACAGAAATTAGGTTGTTTCATTGACAAAGTGACACAAAAAGATATTAAAAATTTGTGACACTTGACACCGTTGTTGTTAAAATGTTAACAACAACAGCACAATGAATTTCAGCGGGGAAAAAAAAAAAAAAAAAAACTCTATTAACTTGCTTACTTTGTATTTTTAAAGTCTTTCCCCAGCAGGCTCAGTTTCTCTAAAATAGTCCTACAACAAGAGAAAATGGAAACACTTATAATATAAAGACAGGTTTGCAATCTTAACATTAGAAAACATGACACAGCAGGACATGCATACAAAATACTAAAGTGCTACTTACATTTCAATGTGAATTCCCCAACATAACTCTCACCCGTCATGTTCTTTGAAAATAAATTCCATCGTCATCTGCGCGCAAGTGATTCTGGGATATGGTAGGGTGCGAAGTGTCCATCAGATATACATTTTCCTGGGAATCGGAGACCACATTTGAAGTCGCTTTCGAATTACAGCAGCCTTCGTTGCGCCGCGGTGACGCATTCGGCCTTGGAATGCACACTTCGGAGGGTGCATTCTGAATTGGGACAGCTTACGTCGTGACGCTGTGATGCTACGTATACAATCATACCCTTTAACATTACAATCCAAAATTGGCTTAAGCCAGGTTTCCTGAATGCATATGATTTCTGGTTTCTTTCTAAGCTCTTTTATAAAACCTGTTCTTGAATGGCCCAGCCAGAGCCCTGACTTAAACCCAACTGAACATCTCTGGAGAGACCTAAAATGGCTGTCCACCAACGTTTACCATCCAACCTGACAGAACTGGAGAGAATCTGCAAGGAGGAATGGCAGAGGATCCCCAAATCCAGGTGTGAAAAACTTGTTGCATCTTTCCCAAAAAGACTCATGGCTGTATTAGATCAAAAGGGTGCTTCTACTAAATACTGAGCAAAGGGTCTGAATACTTAGGACCATGTGATATTTCAGTTTTTCTTTTTTAATAAATCTGCAAAAATGTCAACAATTCTGTGTTTTTCTGTCAATATGGGGTGCTGTGTGTACATTAATGGGATAAAAAAAAAATGAACTTAAATGATTTTGGCTGCAATATAACAAAGAGTGAAAAATTTAAGGGGGTCTGAATACTTTCCATACCCACTGTATATATATATATATATATATATATATCTCCAAGCTTTTGAATGGTGTTGTTACGAATCTGGTCAGTGACCTGCGGACCGCTCACCACCAGATGTCGCTCTTACCTTATCCACACACTCTGACTGTTGTACCACACCCCGGACTACATCTCCCGTCATGCATCACGCCGATTGCGTCAACACATGCGACCAATCAGCGGCACTATAAAAGCCCCGGTCTTTCCTCATGCAAGTCAAGGATTGTTGTTGGTGTTTTCCTATTGTTAGCGTTCCCTTGTTTCTAGTTCCCTGTGTTTAGTTCCCTCGTCTGGCTCCCCGTTTTCGACCTTTCGCCGCCTGCCTTCTCGGACTATCGCTCGTCATAAGGACTATTCTCTCGTCTCGCCTCTGACATTCCTGTTTGCTATTGTCTTGACCCTGCCTGTTCTACCATGTATCTGTCTCGTCCTATCAATAAAAGCTCGCAAGTGGATCCGCTCGCCTCTCGCCCCACACTCATCGTTACAGAACAATCCGTCGACACAGGATCCAGCAGCTTCACCCCCGGACATTCGACAGACATAGACGCTGACAGGACTCTTTGCCGGATCAAACAAGGATCACGCACACTCGAGCAACACATCCGTGAGTTTCTGGCCATTTCCAACCACTCCACCCTCCCGGACTGTATCAAAATTGATATCTTCTGTGACGGCGTTAATGAGCCTCTAAAGGCGAGACTCAGACGCGAGGGTCCGCGTTCATCTTTAGCTGCTTTTTTGGACTTTGCCCTTTTGTGTGTGGACTCACCATCTACCGTGGGTGTCGCAGATGAGGAGCGCGACGCCACGGAACCACTAGCCACTTGGCTCGCACGTGAAATGGCGGCCACACTGGAGCACGCTCGAGCTATGGAGAAGGCTACGGATAGCGCTGCTCTAACGGCAGCGACAGCGGTGCCCGTTCCCAAGATGGCGGCCGCACCGGGGCGCGTTCATACCACAGCAGTGTAAGGCTCCTCCCGCTATGGCAAGCCTAGCGGTTCAGCTGAAGGTTTCTTGCGTGTAGGTCGTTTACGGCACTTCTGTAAAAATTACCTTGAAATATTAAAATTTTAGTTTCTAAACAAAAATCTGACTCCAATAATAATTTAGTCTGACCCCAATTATGCATAATTTGTTAATTCTGGTTTGTATTCTGTAATTTTCTGATCGCGGCTATTTTTTCCGATAATAATTTAGACATTTGAATATTCTGGAAGTCCCGTAGTCTCAATATTTCGTTCCTTAGGGACTCAGCGCCGCTTTCGATTTACACCCCGGCCGTGGCGAATTCGTCGACACAAGCTCGCCAGTTCTGACTTACTCAGAGGATGCAGAGCGATTATAATATCTTAAAGTGGGCCGCGCCTGCGTGCTCTCAACAAAAAGTATATATTTCCTCAACCGCGAAAGCTACATCGTGTTAAGTCAGTGACAGTTCAACATCCGGAGCCCTAGTGATGTCCCCATGGCTCATCAGTCGGTACTTCTGGCGTGGTCTGCCCTGGACGCAGTCTTGAGGTAGCACCCTTACACATTGACCTACTAGAAAATCATTTCCAAGAAATCCAGAATAAGTCAAATTTAACATTTATTTATGCCAGGCATATTAAAAATAGCAATGAAAGTTCAATCAAAAATACGTTCAATCAATCAAAAGAAATACAACTTTTACAGAAAAAACATCACATTTTAGTTACAAACTCTTTATTTGCCAGGTATGCTGACTCTTTGTTCTTATTTTATTTTATAGGTTTGAATTCTATGCTGATCTACTGATTTTATTTTATAGGTTTGAATTCTATGCTGATCAGTAGATCAGCATAGAATTCAAACCTATAAAATAAAATAAGAACAAAGAGTCAGCATACCTGGCAAATAAAGAGACACACGACAATCGTGCGGGAAGTTCTGGTTACATGTCCTCTTTAAGTACCCAGATCAGAACATTACAATCATAAATTTAGTGTAATAAAACTTCACAGGACCTTTTGCTGAAGCCTAGAATAACTTGAAAGTTGGGGTTGTAAAGACAGCATGTGGTATAGACCTCTTCAGCGACACCACCCATATCAGTAGAACAGAGTTTTTCTTAAGTTTCAAATCTTTATTTCTGGTCTGTTCTACTGGTATGGGACTGAGATATTATTTCCAACCGCACTGAGACTATAAAATTGATATCAAACATGAGGGGTTTCTGATTGTGAATTCAAGATGTATATGTGATTGTTTTGTATGAGTGTGATAGCTTAGATCCTTGGCCTCTTCTCTGTAGTGAACTGCCCCTTGTTGTTAGAGGAAAGGATGGGCCAGGTGGTTGATAAGCAAATGGTCTTTTCCTCCTGGGCCTTCCTAGATCTTCCTGTCTGACAGAGAGTTTATTATTTTACGATCTCACACTGGCATTGCGAGAGTTCTTGTGTATGTAACTTCACGGGAAGATCATCGGCTCCTACAGCAGCGACAACAGAGCACGTTCGCAAAATGGCGGCCGCACCGGAGCGCGTTCACACCGTGGCGGCGACAGCGGAGCCCGTGCACAAAATGGCGGCAACAGCAGTGCCCGTTTGCAAGATGGCGGTTGCGCCGGTGCGCGCTCACAAGATGGCGGCGACGGCGGAGCACGTTTACAAAATGGCGGCGATAACGGAGCTCCGTCACGTCACAGCTGCTATACCAGAGCCGTATAAAGTCACAGCTGCATTTCCTGAGTCAAGTCAAGTTGCAACTGTGTTTCCCGAGTCAAGTCAAGTTTCCAAGTCAAGTCAAGTTGCAGCTGTGTTTCCCGAGTCAAGTCAGGTTTCCAAGTCAAGTCAAGTTGCAGCTGTGTTTCCTGAGTCAAGTCAAGTTTCCAAGTCAAGTCAAATTGCAGCTGTGTTTCCTGTGTCAAGTCAAGTCAGAGCTATCGCTCCTGTCTCAAGTCAAATTACAGCCATCCTTCCTGAGCCAGAGCCACTGCACAAGATGGCCGTCACGCCAGAGCCACTGCACAAGATGGCTGCTGTCTCCAAGCCATGCCACAAAATGGCCGCCATCCCAGAATTCTCGGCCAGCACTTGGACGCGGCCTGTGGTCATGATGGCCCACGTGCTGGATTCACCCCTAATGGCAGTATGGGCAGCTAAAATGGCGCTCCTTCACGTCGCGGCTGCTACCCCAGGGTCAAGTCAAGCTCCAGGGTCAAGTCAAGCTTCCAAGTCCGGTCAAGCAACAGAGTCAAGTCAAGCCAAAGCTGCTGTTCTCCATGAGTCAAGCCAAGACACAGCTGTTGTTCTCCATGAGTCAAGCCAAGACACAGCTGTCGTTCTCCATGAGTCAAGCCAAGACACAGCCGTCGTTCTCCATGAGTCAAGCCAGGACATAGCTGTGCCCCACGAGTCAAGCCAAGTCACAGCTGTTCTCCACGAGTCAAGTCACGTTACAGCTGTTGTTCCTGAGTCAAGCCATGTTGTTCCTGAGTCCGATTACATTACAGCTGATTTCCATGAACCAGGCCAAGTTACAGCTGGTCATCACAAACCAAGTCAAGTTACTACTGATCTTCACAAGCCAAGTGAAGTCAGGGCCGCTTCTCCTAAGTCAAGCAAAGTCACAGCCGTGGTTCCTGAGTCAAGCAAAGTTCAAGCTACGGTTCCTGTGTCGAACCAATTCAAAGCTGCTGCTGTTCCAGAATCAAGCACGGTCAAAGCCGTCGTTCCTGAGTCAAGCCAAGTAAGAACCGTCGTTCCTGAGCCAAGTCAAGTTTCTGCTGGTCTTCACGTGTCAAGTCAAGTCACTACTGATCTCCACGAGCCAAGTCAAATCACTATTGATCTCCATGAGCCAGGTCAAGTCACCGCTGATCTTCACGAGCCAAGTCAAGCCTTAGCCGGTCCCCACGAACCAAGTCAAGCTACAGTTGATCTCCATGAGCCTGGTCAAGCCACAACTGATCTTCATGAGCCAGGTCGAGTTATTGCTGACGGTCCAGAGTCAAGTCACGCCCCGCCTGACGGCCCAGAGTCAAGCCACATCCCGCCTGACGGCCCAGAGTCAGGTCAGGTCTCGTCTGACCGCCCAGTGCCTCACCATGTCTCGTCTGTCTGTCCAGAGTCAAGTCATGTCTCGTCTGTTGGTCCAGAGCCAAGTCACGTCTCGTCTGACCGCCCAGAGCCTCGCCATGTCTCGTCGGACATCCTAAGGTCACGGCCTATCATGATGGCCAGCGTGCTGGACCCACCACTAGTGTCAGTGAGGGCAGCAACCATCTCAGTGGCATCAACACCTTCTAAAACCACCATTAAAGAGGTACTGCCACCCGCCGCTGCTCTTCCCTTAATGGCGGTTGCCATTTGGTGTGCGTGGGCTGCACACTGTGCTCCTGAGGTCACGTCCGTTCACAAGTCTGCTTCTGAGGTCACGTTTGTTCACAAGTCTGCCCCTGAGGCCACGTCCGTTCACAAGTCTGTTCTAGAGACCCCGTCTGATCTCAAGTCTGCTCTACAGATCTCGACTGACCGTGAGTCTGCGCCAGTACCCCCTGAAATGTTAGTGCTGGCTGCAGATTCTTCCAAAGGGGCTGCGGATACCACCATCGAGACTCCAGAGGTGGCGGCTTTTGCTGCAGAGCCTCTGGAGGTGGCAGCACCAACTGCGGCTTCCCCAGTGGCCGTGATGCCCGCTGCAGTTTCCCCGGAGGTGGCAGCTGAGGCTGCAGAACCTCATGAAATGGGGACAACTGTCCTAGCTCCCTGCACGGTGGTAGCGCCCTATAATCCTCACCCAGTCAGCGTACCCATGCCTGGCCTTGTCCCGGCCACAAGGACCGCCTACGAACTCTCTGCTTCTCTCCTTATTCTGTCTGCCTTCTGTGTCTCTGTTCTCCCCAGGTCCCAATCCATGATGTGGGTTCCTGCTCAGCCCTGGAGGGCCCTGGCGCCTCCTGTTCCACCCTGGAGGGTCCTGGCACCTCCTGTTCCGCCCTGGAGGGCCCCGGCGCCTCCTGCTCTGCCTCCGGCTCCGCCCTGGAAGACTCCCATACTTCCTGCTCCGCCCTGGAAGGCTTCAGCCCTGCTCGTTCTGCCTCTGTCGCCTGGCCCTCCCACCGCTCCCCTGGATTGTTGTTCTGTTGGAGCGTCTGGAAGCCGCTCGTTGGGGGGGGGCTATGTTACGAATCTGGTCGGTGACCTGCGGACCGCTCACCACCAGATGTCGCTCTCACCTTATCCACACACTCTGACTGTTGTACCACACCCTGGACTACATCTCCCATCATGCATCACGCTGATTGCGTCAACACATGCGACCAATCAGCGGCACTATAAAAGCCCCAGTCTTTCCTCATGCAAGTCACGGATTGTTGTTGGTGTTTTCCTATTGTTAGCGTTCCCTTGTTTCTAGTTCCCTGTGTTTAGTTCCCTCGCCTGGCTCCCCGTTTTCGACCTTTCGCCGCCTGCCTTTTCGGACTATCGCTCGTCATAAGGACTATTCTCTCGTCTCGCCTCTGACATTCCTGTTTGCTGTTGTCTTGACCCTGCCTGTTCTACCATGTATCTGTCTCGTCCTATTAATAAAAGCTCGCAAGTGGATCCGCTCGCCTCTTGCCCCTCACTCATCGTTACAGGTGTAGTGTATGTTACAAAAGCTTTTTATTTTACATAAATTATATTTCAGATCTTTGGATCTTTCTATTCAACAGAAAATCCAGAAAAAAGTACTCAACTGTTTTTAATATTGATAATAATAATAATAATAATAATAATAAATGTTTCTTGAACAGAAAATTAGTATTTTCAGAATGATTTCTGAAAGATCATGCAACACTGAAGACTGGAGTAATAATGCTGAAAATTCAGCTTTAATCACAGGAATAAATTACATTTTAAAATAGTAAAATTCCTAAATAGTAGAAATTGTTAAAATAAAAACATCAAAAATCTTCCGGTTCATAAACTTTTGACTGGTAGTGTAAATGCTAGCTTGTACCTATTCAGAATCAGAACATAGATCAATCGCTGTCTGGCCCTTTCGGCGTCCCATACACCCATATCTGTCAGGAGCAGACCGGAGATGATTCCGCATGAATTTTTTAATGTCAGCCTCTGACGATGATGGTTTTGACTGCTGTACAGCACCTGAATGAAGATAGAGACACTTGTATCACTCATTTTAAAATACAGTATACATTTTCAACTAACCATCACTCGTACTAACATAGCAATCCACAAAGTAATTCAAACTCTTTAAATAAGCATGGATAACCAACTAGTGGCTCAGTGATCCTCACTATTATTTCCAAGTAAGCTGCACCAGCAGGACAAAGTCAACATAGTCCAATTTTAAAATGTCCTATTTTTCAGATGCAAAATTGAACTGACAAGTGTTACATGGACCAGATTCGACTAAAATTGGCACTACACAAAATAGAATTCCCATATTTTACAAGGTGTGTGTTCTATATTCTCTGATAATTCCAGTATGAACACTTGCTTAAGTACATCTCATCCATACTCAAAAGCCTTGATTACATGAGTGTATTCTACAGAATATCCAAATTCTCATATACTGTTACATTTACTAGGAGAAGAAAAAGAACGAAAAAGTGATATGATTATGTGATACTGAGGGCGACGGTACAGTTTGTCACTGCTTATTGACATGGAAATTCTTTTTAATGAAATAATAGTGAAAAGGTATGTTTCTGCTTATTAATCACAGTTTGAACAAGAAGAAGACGCATTTTCCGTATTTCTGGGATAAATAACGAAAAAATGAATGGACTCAAAAATACACGGACCCCCCGTGAAAGCAGGGAGATGTTTGTTAAGATTCAAATTATTAACGCGGAGCTCTAGTCCGAACACAAACGGTTAACACATCATCCCCTTGACATTTCAAAATCATTTCAAAATCATTAATGTTAGACTTACAATCAATGCTTATAGTCATATTTCATAGACCATTTTGCTAGATGTAAACAACACTGGTCCAGAAGCACTTCCTGATTTTTTTTTTTTATTTCACATATACAAATACATCTTAAAGGTGCTAATGTAAGATTTTCATCCGTCAAATGTTATGTTGGTTGTATTTTTTTTTTTTTTGTGATGTTTGTGTAAAGTAAAAAAAAAAAAAAAAAAAAAAAACAGGAAGTGTATCGGGACCAGTATATTTACATCTAGCGAAATGGTCTATATGTTCACATAGCCAAAGCTTCAACCACACTGGTAACGTTAATATACAGGCCACATACTGGCGGGAAATTCGAATACACACACAAAAAAAAATCATTGCACGTTGCCGTTGCATTGCAAGTCATAGTTCATTCTAACACAACCTTCTAAGTGTTAACAGTTACCCAATATATCTTGTTTTATATTTTATAAGATAACACATTTACTCACCTGATAAAACGTGTCAGAGATCCGCTTTCTGGAAGCTTTAACTTCAGAATGGACCAATTTTCACAGGGCAGTGATGACGCGTTTCAATGGAAACCCGGAAATGAGTAAAAGAGCACCATCTACAGGTGTGTTAACAGCAGAGAATGCTTTTTTGTTAAACTTTTAATAACTTTTTTAATAAATTACTGTTAAATTACTTTTTTGATGATTTCAATTAATTAGACATACTTTTTATTATTAATATATATTTTTTATTTGTCTGTTGGAGTCAAAAAAATTAAAAAAAAAAAAAAATGGAAAAAATAAAATTGATTTTATAGGGTCATACATTACATCTTGGTCAATTAAGGAAATCTGAATAATTTTAAAATCTGAAGGGAAGCCTGTTTTTGTTCACCAGACATGAAATGTTAAAGTGAAAAATTTCATTGTGAAAAATTAGGCCTAATGTAAATTTTACAATAATTAATAATTGTTGTAATACTGTAAATGCTGGTTTTACAATTATATCGTAATAACAGCAAATGGTAATTCCATGCAAAAGTCAACCTTACCATGAAAAAATAACGTTTTTACCAAAGTTTTTTTCTATACTGACAGCACAGATGTCAACATTTGGTGGTTCAAATAAAATACCCATGACCCAGGTCTCTCTTAAGGTTTTGAAAGCAATTATTTTTTTTTTTTTTTAGTGCATGATTTTCCATAGTCTGGTAAGTGCTATTTTCAGGCTTGTCACATCCATAACAGTACATATTTATCAAAATTAAAATAACATTATTCTTTGAAGAGCCATCGCTTCTCTATTTGGTGGGTATTATTGCATCTGGTTTGTGCATTTTTATTTGAAGAAATCCTACAAAGTATAGACCTATTCTCTCAAAAACGGTGTCATTTTTTGTCACATCCATAACACATGATTATTTCTCTAACTTTTTTATTTTTCTGATGTTTAGACTCTATCAATGAGGGTTTATTAAAATATAAGCAGATGGTTTAGTATATTGGTAACACATACATTTTCAAAAATTTATGTTACATCCTTAACACAAAATGTCACATCCATAATGCTGTATTTGCCAGTATACAGTATTATGATAGCACTATAAATAAAAATAAATAAATAAATAAATAAGTATTTTTGGTAAATTTAATAATCACTCGACTGTTTACCTTCAATTTCAGCATGAGTAAAAAAAATAAATAAATAATAGCAATAAATTTCTAGTTGAAGTTACAAGTCCACATACAGCAGTTGTGTTCCATGCACAAATCCAACACATCATGGTTCAAAAGATGACATGGATGTGTTTCAAAACCTCATTTAAGAAAAAAAAATGCTATTTAAACTTAATCAAGCTCATTCATAGTACACCATAACTTTACATAAATCCTGATTAAACATACTAATCATTGATGTCAATACGACGTCGATATGACATCAATTAAACGTTTAAAACTTGACGTTGCTTTGACGTACATTGAACGTCAAACATATTGTCTTACATATACAGGTCCTTTTCAAAAAATTAGCATATTGTGATAAAGTTCATTATTTTCTGTAATGTACTGATAAACATTAGACTTTCATATATTTTAGATTCATTACACACAACTGAAGTAGTTTCAAGCCTTTTATTGTTTTAATATTGATGATTTTGGCATACAGCTCATGAAAACCCAAAATTCCTATCTCAAAAAATTAGCATATCATGAAAAGGTTCTCTAAACGAGCTATTAACCTAATCATCTGAATCAACTAATTAACTCTAAACACCTGCAAAAGATTCCTGAGGCTTTTAAAAACTCCCAGCCTGGTTCATTACTCAAAACCGCAATCATGGGTAAGACTGCCGACCTGACTGCTGTCCAGAAGGCCATCATTGACACCCTCAAGCAAGAGGGTAAGACACAGAAAGAAATTTCTGAACGAATAGGCTGTTCCCAGAGTGCTGTATCAAGGCACCTCAGTGGGAAGTCTGTGGGAAGGAAAAAGTGTGGCAGAAACCGCTGCACAATGAGAAGAGGTGACCGGACCCTGAGGAAGATTGTGGAGAAGGACCGATTCCAGACCTTGGGGGACCTGCGGAAGCAGTGGACTGAGTCTGGAGTAGAAACATCCAGAGCCACCGTGTACAGGCATGTGCAGGAAATGGGCTACAGGTGCCGCATTCCCCAGGTCAAGCCACTTTTGAACCAGAAACAGCGGCAGAAGCGCCTGACCTGGGCTACAGAGAAGCAGCACTGGACTGTTGCTCAGTGGTCCAAAGTACTTTTTTCGGATGAAAGCAAATTTTGCATGTCATTCGGAAATCAAGGTGCCAGAGTCTGGAGGAAGACTGGGGAGAGGGAAATGCCAAAATGCCTGAAGTCCAGTGTCAAGTACCCACAGTCAGTGATGGTCTGGGGTGCCATGTCAGCTGCAGTCAATGCAGCTAGCTATCAGGAGATTTTGGAGCACTTCATGCTTCCATCTGCTGAAAAGCTTTATGGAGATGAAGATTTCATTTTTCCGCACGACCTGGCACCTGCTCACAGTGCCAAAACCACTGGTAAATGGTTTACTGACCATGGTATTACTGTGCTCAATTGGCCTGCCAACTCTCCTGACCTGAACCCCATAGAGAATCTGTGGGATATTGTGAAGAGAAAGTTGAGAGACGCAAGACCCAACACTCTGGATGAGCTTAAGGCCGCTATCGAAGCATCCTGGGCCTCCATAACACCTCAGCAGTGCCACAGGCTGATTGCCTCCATGCCACGCCGCATTGAAGCAGTCATTTCTGCAAAAGGATTCCCGACCAAGTATTGAGTGCATAACTCAACATAATTATTTGAAGGTTGACTTTTTTTTGTATTAAAAACACTTTTCTTTTATTGGTTGGATGAAATATGCTAATTTTTTGAGATAGGAATTTTGGGTTTTCATGAGCTGTATGCCAAAATCATCAATATTAAAACAATAAAAGGCTTGAAACTACTTCAGTTGTGTGTAATGAATCTAAAATATATGAAAGTCTAATGTTTATCAGTACATTACAGAAAATAATGAACTTTATCACAATATGCAAATTTTTTGAAAAGGACCTGTATATTAAACCAATTTCAGTGCAGGATAACCTCCTATTTTTACATAATTAACCACCAGAAGAAATTGGCATCCAAGCTGAAATTAAAATTATGCTATAAAGCATCTTGGTCAAATCTTGACTAATATTTGACGTCAAATTGACATCAAGGTGCCCGCTGGGAGTGCAAATAGCCAAAACCTGGTTATTTTAGGCAACATAGAAATCCTGTCCCTGGAAAATGGCATGCATGATCACCCTACCATATTGACAAAGCATCTTAAGGCTAAAAGTAGCTCCAAACTTGCCAATTTAGAAGACAATAAAGAACAGCAAAGCTCATTTGAAGCTAGAGCATAGCGAGATGATGGTTTGTTGAGCTTTATTGTGTTAAGTAATGATTTTTACCTATTGCATGGTTTGTTAATTATAGCACAGACAAAACCAGAACAAGCAGAGTTCAGAGCAGATTTATACATTTAAGATGCTCAGGCTGTCTAGCAGTGGCCTTTAGGATACAAAGCTTGGATGTGTACCAGGGAGAGGTGTGGGAAGAGACGGATCCGCTCTTAGGCATATGTTCCTGCAAGATTTTAGAAATGACGGAGTGCTATTTAGACAGTTTAAGTGAAGGAGAGGAGATATCAAAGACCTCAGAAATAATAGTGGAAGCACAAAATGATTGAGTTTATGATCAAAGATCGCAGTGTTAGATGAAGAGATGGAAGAAATATCAACCATGCAAACATACCAAGTGAACTTAAAACAATCAAAAAACCAACAGTAGCAGTGCTAGAGCAACAACATCATAACAAATTTTAAATCAAGCAGGAGAACAGGAAAAGGATGACAGAGCACAGGCAAGGGTCAACAGGGCTGAGAGGAAATATGCTAATTGTTATGGTTTTGAATACTGACTCTCAAGGCCATGTCTTCAAATGTATCACTGTAATGAAAATCTAGTTGTGTGAAGGGGTTATCTTGATAGATGACAGTAAGGCCACACCCTTTACCATGTAGTCTTGGTCTGGACAGATACTTATATCTATCCACTGTGAGTAGGTTTAACTACAGAAAATAAAGAACTTGCCAAGTTTCATTGAGAAGAAATATATTGTTGTGAATGATAATTTCATTGATATAAAGGGCTTTATCTGAGATGGATCAAAACTTCAGATGAACACGATGACACCATGCATTATTACATACCTTTTATAATTATACGTTTTAATTTGGTATTTCTTAGCTCCATCCTTAACTTTCATCCAAGCAGGCTGTCATTAATATAACCTAAAGTAACCAGCATTCAAACGCCAGCTTTAGGAGGACAACAGAAGGACTGACATAATTTTTGCCTTTTATTTTCCATTTACCCTGGTAAAAAGATTGTCTAGTTTAAAGGAGAAGTCCACTGCCAAAACAAAGATTCACATATAAATGTACTCACCCCCTTGTCATCCAAGATGTTCATGTCTTTCCTTGTTCAGTCATAAAGAAATTCTGTTTTTTGAGGAAAACATTTCATTGAGGAAAACATTTCCTTTTTTTCATAAAAATAATATCTGTATAATTTATATACTTTTTAATGTCAAACGCTTGTCTTGTCTCACTCTGCCTGAACTATTTTTTTCTGGTTCATGACAGTTAGGGTATGTCGAAAATGTTCTCCCTCAACTTCGAAATCGTCTTATATCGCTGTTTTACCTTTTTTGTTAAGGGTGTTTGATCTTTGCATGTTCACTTTGCAAAGACTGGGTCGGTACTTCTGCAGTGATGTAGGATGATTCTGAAATGATTTTTGAACTTGAGGGAGAAAATACGATTGGAGTTTTTCAACATTCCCTAACTGTCTTGAGCCAGAATACACAGAGTTCAGCAGGAGCAAGACAAGACGAGCGTTTGAGATTAAGAAGTAAATAAATTGTATTACTAGTATGAAAATAACCAATCGTTCAACCTTGGCTAGGATCGTTTGCAACCACATTTGGGATCGTTTGAAGCCGCATTTAAATTGCATTTTGGAAATTTAAAATCAGAGCACCATATCAGTCCATTATATGGAGAAAAATGCTGAAAAGTTTCCCTCAAAAAACATAATTTCTTTACGACTTGAGAAAGAAACACATGAACATCTTGGATGACAAGGGGGTGAGTACATATGTGAATCTTTGTTTTGGAAGTGGACTTCTTTAAACTAGACAATCTTGTTACCAGGGTAAATAAATGGAAAATAAAAGGCAAACTTATGTCAGTCCTGCTGTTGTCCTCCTAAAGCTGGCGTTTGAATCCTGGTTGCTTTAGGCTGTATTGATGACAGCCTGCTTGGATAAAAGAGAACTTAGGATAAGTAATATTATAATAATATTCAAAAGGGAGCATCGGATGCAATATTCACTTTAACGTGGTGTTTGCCTATAAACGTGTGTGAACACAACCACCTTACAATGCTAAAAATCCTTTCCAAAACAGTCTCTGTTTTGAGTGTCTTAGCAGTATGACGTCATATTGCACAGGCCTGGCCCGCAATCACTGACTGATTGTCCGGTTTTAGCATATTCCAGCCCTCAACCAGTTGTACTTTTTCTGCCATTTTCTCAGCGCTTGAGCAGCTGTACCAACAACATATCTTATGCAATGCAGGTATTTTGTAGTTGGATGAAATAGGGCTGGCCAATATGACAAAAATCTCATATCCCGATAATGATACATATCAAGATATAGATATCTTTTCTGCCTGGTGGATTAATTTGGCCCGACACTTGTGATATAAACTAGGCAACTCAACTTGTGTGAAGTGCTTTCGTCGTGGCATTGTGTACCTGGTGTTGACTGTTTTCATAAATGCACAAATCCCCTGTTTCTGGACTGTGTAAACTGGGACCAAGTCTTTGCAGATGTACATTGCAATGGCTTCTCTTACAATTATATTGTTGGGTAATTATACTGTATATAAATAATGCAGCCATCAGGCAGCTGCTATCAATATGCGGGCCATTGAAACTGATTTTGAATGCACGATCGCATTTTACTTTCACTTTTGATATTTGCGATAGCACGTGCTCTGTGTATATTAGAGCTGCAGTACTTACCACACATTTTACAAGATCAGATGCTTGTCAGTGGTGTTCAGGATCTGTAAATCATTTGCCATCATTCTCAGTCATTTCTTCTTAGTTTGTTTATGTGGTAAGTGAAATATTATATATTGTAATATAACAGACTACCGCTAGCAATCAGTCAACCATGTCCCTTTAGTGGCTTACGTTAATTTATTAGAACACGTTATTTGTTTTCCGTGCCTTTCTGAATACAGACACTCGTTTTGTCCTGTCTGGTCCTTCTCCTGCATGGAGCTAATCAGTTCTGTCTCCCATTCACTCGCCATGCTGTTATTCACGTTTCTGTCTGCATCCCTGTGGTGGCATGTAAGATTGCGGTCATCTAAATTATGAAAAAGTATTACTGTAAACAATGTATTTTGCCACAAAATAAACGATAGAGCATAATGTGGAATGATAGACTTTTCATTTCATCCATCCGATATACACTACCGTTCAAAAGTTTGGGGTCAGTACATTTTTATTGTTTCTTTTTTTTTTTTTTTTTTTTTTTTAAGAAATTAATACTTTTATTCACCAAGGATGTATTAAGTTAATAATTAAAAGTTTATTAAAAGTTAATAATAAATAATTTACATTGTTATAAAATATTTATATTTTGAATAAACACTGTACTTTTTAAACTTGTTATTCATGAAAGAATCCTGAAAAAAAAAAAAAAAAAAAAAAAATCACAGGTTCCAAAAAATATTTGGCAGCACAACTGTTGATATTATCCAACATTGATCATTCTAATAATAAATCCGCATATTAGAATGATTTCTGAAGGATCATGTGACACTTAAGACTGGAGTAACAGCTGATAAAAATTCAGCTTTTCATCACAGGAATAAATTCTATTTTAAAGTATGTTAAAATAAAAAACATTATTTTATATTGTAAAAACATTTTGCAATATTACTGTTTTTTACTGTTTTTTTCTATATTTTTAATCAAATAAATGCAGCCTTGATGAGCATAAGAGACTTCTTTACAGACTATTACAAGTCTTACTGACCCCAAACTTTTGAACGGTAGTGTATATCGTCATATCGCTCAGCCCTAGGATGAAAAAGTGAATACAAGAGTCTTCATTTTCTCCCGACATCAGAGCCACTGAGAACGCAGTGGATTCGCTTTGTTTTTGATGGTAATGCACCACCGAATACACCTAAATTCATTAATGTCTGCACAAATCATTTTACTCCAGACTGCTTTCTGAATGAGTGACAATTCAAGGCCGGTTTTGCTAAAAAGTTCAAACTCAAGGATGGATCAGTACCCACTGTTCATGATCCAGCTGCACCTCCAGAAGAAGTAATAGTGAGTTGGTCAACTGATTTATCTGAAAGATTGGTGGTTTAGCTAGCTAGTAGAGCCTTGGATCATCGACCTAAGGAAGACACAACCGTAATAAGATTAATTAAATTTATTAACAATAGATATGCAAGAGTAAATACAGCACCTAGTGATAAAACCAATAAATGAATATGCACTGCTAATAGATAATAGGCAACTACACATGAAAAGAAGATATAAAATAAATTATAGAAACAAATAAATGGAGTGAACACAGAATGGCAGAACGCAATGCTGTTGAGCTGAATGGAAGAGATTTCTATGGTAATGCTGCCTTTGGGAAAACCACTTAATGGCTCTGGTAGACTTAACGACAAAAAACTCCGTATCTATCTTTGAACAACAATATAGCTATTATTTGTAATGTTGACCCTAAATAAATGTTATCTAAACAGGTTAGAAAACATAGGCTGCAGGTATTATCTAAGCCAAGGTCTTTAGGAAAGAGGTTTGGTAAGTTTATTGTTACATTCCACGTGGTTGGGTGATCAGTCTGGCGGCAGAGACGTCTTCCACTGGTGATGCAGATTGCGTACAGTGGGGAGGGCACTAGGGATGCACTGAAATGAAAATTCTTGGCCGAAACCGAAAACCGAATAAGAGGAAACCAAGGCCGAAAACCGAATACCGAAACACCGAAACAAATTATGCCAATTATTAGTACCATTGCATTTGTGGCTATGACTGTGCACTAACCTTACTAAAATCGAGGCATTGCAATTGCATAAATTAATATTAAAGTTTTAAAGAATAAATCGTTAAGGTTGAGCTTGTCCTCTGCCTGACATTTGAGAAAGATTTGAGAGAGTGCATTTATATAGGGCCAGTGCATAAATTATTATTTTTTTGGCAAATCTAAAAAAATATCTAGCAGAAATATGGCTACAATCTAATAGTCACATATATAGTAGCCTAAGGGGCCGTTCACATATCGTGTCTTTTGCGCGCTCAAGTTCATTATTACAAATGTAGACGCGCGGCAGCCGCGCTCATAACAGAAGCGACGCGGTCGCGACGCGCTCGTTTTTTTCAGACGCGTCCGCGCCGCATCGAGATGAAAACATCAGAATGCTGCAAGCGCACCGCGGGTCACGTGACAAGATTCAACCAATTAGCTTAATCCTTTCCCGTAACAACATTGAAAGCTCAGCAAAGATGGAGAAACAGCTGATCATAGCTGTACATTTTTAAACAAATTTAGCAGCAGAGCTACAGCAAGTGATTTTTAGTGCTGGAAATCTGTTTGTCCTCTGATGAAACTTCCGCGTCTTCATTGAGAGTGCGGGTCATGGTTGCTTAGCAACGGCAGACGCCACAGGCGCGCAAGCTACAGACGCTTTGGAAAGGAGGAGAAATCGGCGTCTAGCGTTTTACACGCGTTTTTAGGCGCGATATGTGAACGGCCCCTTGAGTGTAACCTTACTTTTCATTGTTTTCACTCCGTGGTCCATCTCAACCTCACACCGCAGACATGTTGCTTTAGACAAGCACGTGCAGGCCGCGGTTTCTGTTTGCGTCATCACAACATACTGTTTCGGCCGTGTTGTTTCGGTGATCAAAATCTTTCGGCCGAAAACCGAAAATGCACTTTTGGGCCATTTTCGGCCAAACATTTTCGGTGGCCGAATATTCGGTGCATCCCTAGAGGGCACAGAGTTGCGTTCCGGTAGCCGTTGATGTGCTGACCTGGAGAATGCTGAACTTCTGTTGTGCCAAAGGGGTCCTTAGAGCATGGACCGGGCGGCTGGGTCAGATGGGTTTTCACAGGGTCCTTTGCAGCTGGGCTGCGTCATCGAGGACCCGTGTTTTTCAGGCAGTGTCTGCTTATGCGGAGGTTCTTTGTGGACTGGGCTGCACTGCTTTCGGAGTGGCAAGAGTCAGACGGGGTCCGTCACTGCTGGGTCCTTTGCAACTGAAGGGCTGCCGAATGCAATATAGAAGGTTACTCAAGAGCTGAGCTGAACCTTAACTGTCTTGAAGTCTCTTTCCTCATCAGAGGAAACTCGAGATGTTGTATCTGTTTCTATCTCCTACCACACAGGCTGAAGATTCAGAACACAGTCCGTGACTGGCCGCTTGTGTCTGCGGTGGCCATGGTGTTGCCCGCCCTAGTGTGGAACACATTTGCATATAGTAGAGTACAAAGTTAAACAATGTCTTTAACATTTTACCCATGCAATATTTCTTTACCAAACCTCTTTCAAATTGTTATCCACATCATGAAGATCACTTGATTATTAAACTGTTGAGCAATCACTTATACCATAATATGTTAATAGGCCTGCTTCCGTAAACTGTTATGTTAACAGTCAATGGCCATCAACATAAACTGTACTTTATGTGAGGTGACATAAATACATTGCAGTTTACATTAATTTAAGGTCTCCAAACAGGTATGAATGGATTGGGATGGTTCTTTGTGGCCTTTCTTTGTTTCGGCCACTGCTGTTGCATCCAGAGTTCTGAAGGAATTTTTATGGCAGTCATTCCTAAACCGTAGGATTTTCATTGACCTACGGGGTTGGCCCTCACCAATCCTGTCTTAGGAAAAAAATATAAATGCCACTGACAAATGTGCAACACTGACATAAGGTCATAATAGAATAAAAACGAATCATAATGCTTTTCACAGACTATGTGGACAACCTTTTGGAACTTATCTTTGAAAAAGTTGTTCTGGACCTGACCCCATATGCAGAAAAGGATCTCTTGGCCCAGTTTAATAAACCAGCAAAGCTGGAAGTCATAGTCAGCTATGTGTCAAGGTTTAATCAAGGGCAGGTCTGAACTCCACATACCTTCCATGAGCATCAGGGAATCCTGTCCTTATTCGTAGCACCACACAGGAGGGCAACACCAGCTGACAAAGCTATGCCAAATACCTGCAACGGCTCAGACGAATAAACATCTCTACAAACTGTTTCATGTGCTTTCAGTAATTGGTATGTTATATTAAAGGGTATGGTATGTTTTTTGCCATATTTTGAATCATCCTCTTTCAGATTATTGTCTTTTTGGCCTATCAAGTTAATTTATGGATGTGAGAGGAAAGACATCATCTTCCTAACAGTCCACCAGCACTTAAGCACTGAAGCACCTGTTACATGCAAGGGTCTGGAATACTAAAGTCATGTGATTGATCTTCATGTCCAGTTCATTTAATGTCTCCAGAATTGCCCTATCAACATCTGCAATATAGAGGGTCCAACTAAAAGTCTATGTTTGTTAAAGTGTTATAATTGTTTTATTTGTAGGCACCTTTCACAACACTCAAGGACACCTTACAAGCTCAAATAAAACAATCAAAAATAACAAAAGGCCCTCAATATAGCCTACACTAGGGGTGCCCAAACTCTGTCCTGACGGGCTAATGTCCTGCAGTGTCAATGCAAGTACTTTAGTACAAAAGAAATATGTTCAGTGGCAAGAGTTTTTTTTTTTTTTTTTGTAATAAGAAGTAATTTTGTACTAACTGATGCTAGTGGAGGAGCTTTGGAGGAAAAATATAGAACATAACACCTAAACTTTTAACCAGTATAGACAGAAATACTGAAAAGTTTTCAGTGATCACAGAGGATCAATAACATGTTTTCAGGTTTACTACTGTTGTTGTGGGGAAATTATGTGTAAACCGAGTTTTAAACTGAGATTATCTGTTTGCTATTATCTGAATTACACTATTGTGAACTGATGGCATTTCCATTAACCAATGTTATGTGACTAAAACATATTTTATTTCCTCATTCCAAAGTAGGCAGAGCTATAAGGTAACATATGTGGACATGATAAGCATTAACCTTGTTAGGACATGAATTATGATTGGAGTAAACAAAGACTAAAGCTGGCCGCACACTAGACGATTTTAAGGCAAAAAAATTCCTCAATTATGTGGTGTCATTACGATTATTTAGCTACTCCTGATCAAGACAAAGCGTCCCCAAACACGAATCGTGAATATCAAACATGTTTGATATTTGGGATTCTTGATCGGCCTGCCTATGAGGCGATACCCGCGTTAGCCAATAAGAGCAAGCAAGCAACACACAAGCAACCGGATGCTACGTTCTTCTTTAGCTGAAACTTGGTAGCCACAAAAATGGCACAACTTGTGAACTGGGAGTCTTCTGAGTGCTACGACTTGTACCACATGACCGCTGTACCACCTGACCAATGTATGCTCTGTTTAGGCGTTGATAGTGTTGCCACAGAAAAGCATAATTCCGAGTCTGAGGACTGAACAGCTCAGAGTAGAACGTCACATGTTGTCAACTCGAAATTACGGTAATTACGATATGCCGTGAATGCAGCATTACCCATAAAGGTGCCTAGGATGAGAGATGGTGCTGCTCTCTCTTTGATAGCCATTAAACTTCTGAAAAGATTAATATGCCACTTCAGCTGGAGGATTATAGTGACTCATGCGTCCACTCGTAAAGAGTTTTTTGAGAGAGTTTACGGGTGTACAATGGTTAGAGGTGAAAAATGGCAAAGAAAACAAGAAAAACTAAATTCTCACTTGAAGAAGTTTTTGAACAATGTACTCGGCATGACAGTGATGAGTCGGAGGAGGACATTTCTGAAGAAGATAGCGATGTTTCCAACTTTTTTTTTTACAAACTATTTTACTGACAATAATTCAAAACACCAATGACCTTGGTTCAACTCACCACTCAAAGTCCTCTGACCTATGGGTTGACGTGACACTACCATGGCTATGAATGCAAACATATCCTGTAACTTATATGGGTCTAGTAAAACTGTGGGTCAAATTTATAGATTTTTCTTTGATGCCAAAAATCATTAGGTTAAGTAAAGATCATGTTAAAGATCAATATCATGAAGATATTTTGTAAATTTCCTACCGTAAATATATAAAACCTTTATTTTTAATTAGTAATATGCATTGCTATGAACTTCATTTGAACTTTAAAGGCGATTTTTTGCGCCCTCAGATTCCAGATTTTCAAATAGTTGTATCTTGGCCAAATATTGTCCTTTCCTAACAAACTATACATCAACGGAAAGCTTATTTATTCAGTTCAATCTAAATTTACACTTATGACTGGTTTTGTGGTCCAGGGTCACAAATGGTTCCCTCTAAAGCATGTATCGGGATAAAACAATATATGAAAAATAAGCCTGTTCACTGAGGATATAAACTTTTTGTTCTGGTGGACTCAGACAATGGGTACACATGGGACTTTTTTGTATATGAAGGAAAGCTGCAGGGAAACAGTGGCAAGGGACTCAGTTATGAGTCAGTAATGGAGCTTATTGACACAAGGTTGTTTGGCACAGGATACAAACTTTTTGTTGACAATTTCTATACTAGTCCCTCGGAACTGTATGCGGAACTGTACACACGAACAGAATTGGATTTCCAAAAACTAAAAGAAAAGTCTGGACACTAAATCTCCTCATGGCAGCATACAATGGATCAGAAAGGACTCCCTCCTCTTTGTCCAGTGGCGAGACACAAGGGACGTGTTCATGTGTTCAGTACTCCACACAGCCCATGCTGGGGACACAGTTAAAAAGGAGTGTCAGAGATGCAGATGGACACGGGGTGTTGAAGGACATCTCTGTTCCACCAGCAGTGAAGGAGTACAGCTGCTATGTATTATATATTCAACAATCTTTTATGTTATTTGAAATAAAATACACATACATATGTCTCAGTGTTGTTTTTTCTGTCCATACAGGTGCATGTGTGGGGTGGACCTCTCAGATGCCTTAATCAATTACTGTAAATTCTTCCACAAGACCCAGAGGTGGCATAAGACATTTTTTAATCACTTTCTGGGTATTGCAGTTGTGAATGCCTGGCAGTGGCAGCTGGCAGACCTGCTCCATCACCCACTCCAAACAGAGCATATCACAAACCTGTGCATTTCAGTGGACACAGCACCACAGGCCATCTGAGTTGCAGACACTGCCAAGCAAAGACACCAGTGAAGTGCTCCTCCTATGATGTGCCTTTGTGCTTTTTGCCAAGTCGCGATTGTTATAATGACTGGCGTGATGCCAATAACCTCTGAAAAATATAATTGTATATATATATATATATATATATATATATATATATACAGTATATGTATATGTAATATTAGAGTCCAACAGAACTCCAACAGCCGCTTCACTGTTTGTAATTGTATCACTCCACTTGTACTACTTACAGCGAGTGTCATAGCGGACGTCCAAATCTACTTTATAAATATTACTGTTTCTGTGTCACGGAATGTAGTTTTAAGAGGTTTTCAGGCAAGAATGTACTTGTTTATTGTTCAAATATGCAGTTTGTTAATAAAGATAACGTGTATTTGAAAATGTGTGTCTACGTTTTCGGACGCGTGAGTTCCAGGGTGTTCGAACCTTCGAACTCGGCCAGATGTTCTGGAATGTACTGCTGACTCTAATGTCTCTACAGTGGTTAAACATGAGATATAATTTGTTTTGGGTTAAATCTAACGGTCAGTCTTTGGTCTCATTAATCTATTATTTGCTCCAGAGAAGATAGTTTTGGCAAATCTCATGTATATGTAAATTCAATACTGTATAGAGAAAGTGTGTGTGATGGTGATTTTAGTTACATTATTCCGCCTTTAGATGGCGACAAAAGACTGCTTTTATGAGTGAGTCGGCAGTAAAGACTTTTATAGTAAAAAAGTTTTAAGCAGAAGTTATTTTTAGCTTCAACAACAGCTTGATGCAGCGAACAAATGCACTGGGCAGCAAAATCGCTCTTTACAGATGAAAGGTTATTAACGTTACCACAAACATAATGCTTTAATTGTGAATATGAATAATGCTCTATCAGATCCAGGTACGTTAATCACACTCGCTCAGTAATACCATTGTACTTGTTTTGTCTTTATATTTACACAAAGTTTAGTTTCAAAAATGGAAAAAAAACTATACAATGTTCAGACAATTTATGCTTCAGTTACTGTGTGTCAGCAAGTATTAACTGAATCTGGATAAGGGATAGATTACCTCTAAGTGCAACCTTTCATTAGAACCCAAAATTATGACTGTACATTAAAGCATTTAAGAATTACAGCCTTGTATGTGTCAGTGGTTAGAAAGGGTCATTTAGAGTCTCCAAGTGGCCTTTTTTGGGAAGTGCCCAGACATCAACTTAGATAAACAATTGTAAAACACTAATTTTCTAAGGTATTGTTATCAATTTTGACATTTGGCTTGGTAAGGCTTCATGTTTTGATCCCATTGTTCTTTCTAACTAATAGCTCCCAATTATAGTCATCTAAAGGCATAAACCTTAGAGTGCCACCTTTCAAGAGAGACCAAATCCATGCATATACAAATGGTTTAAGAACAATTAAACATTGATCTCAAAAAATAAACAGCAGGTTTGAAATACTGTGAAATTGACAAAATTTCTTGAGTCAGGCCCTGGTTTCTTCAGTATAGGATTCAAGACTTCTGGTACTGTACTGTCTGTACCTTCTCAAACAATCAACAATCAATAATATCAATAATTAGAGAAGAGAGAATAGCTCTGTAAGTGAGTTGGAACGATACAGTTGAAATTACTTTCAGAACGATGAACGATCAAAACATTGACACCCAGTCAGAATCAATTCTGCTATAATAAGCTCAGTGTTTGTGTCATTTGGTTCAGATGTGTGCATTTTGTTTTTCTTTGTTTTGAGAGTTTTTCTTTTGGATTTTTATTATGTTTGACCCAAAACCCAGCCTACCACCACCCTGATACAAAGAGCCACAGTTTGAGCCCACCCCTGACGGAGAGCCAGAGATACTGCGATCAACAAGCCATCGCCTGAGAGAGCGACAGAGCCAAGGTTTGCCCTGGAGCCGGAGCCGGAGCCGGAGCCAGAGCCTGACATGTCAGACCACGAGCGCGAGCTGGCTGCTAGGCACGCAATGGTGGAAGTGTCAGTAGTGAGCAAGGGCAGGAGGAAAGCCCCACCCACTGCACCACTGCTAGGGGTGAGCTGAGTGTATATTTAAGCAGATACGCCTTGTTTTCTTCTGCCATCATTTCCCATCTGTCCTGTCACGAACATGGAGATCCTTTTTGTGTGGAAGTGGCCTTGTGGCACTGGTCTCAAACTCAGTTTCTGCTGGGCCACAGCTCTGCACAGTTTAGCTCCATCCCTAATCGAAAAAACACCTGATCCAGCTAATCAAAGACTTCAGGATTACTAGAAACTTCCAAGCAGGTCTGAGTTGAACCTGATTGGAGGTAAAGTCTGCAGAGCTCCAGAAGTTTGAGACCCTCTGCCTTACGGTGTGTGTGAGCAGCACATACCATTTCTAACCTCCCTGATCATCCTGAACTTCCACCCAGCCTCCCTCTCCCACCACCTCTGCACTAATCCTCACCTGCACCAATCCTCCTGGCAGCCCCTCTGCTCACCCTCAGCCCACTATCTGTGCAGTGATACTCTGCCAGGTCTCCAGCTCTGTCTGGCTTCTCCCTCCCTCTGGCTCCACCTTGGTCCTCTGTCACTCCAGCTCCACCGCGGCCTTCCAGATCGCTGCCTTCGCCTTAGCCCTCCGGATCCTCAGCGTCACCCTGGCTCATTGGCTCTCCGTCTTCGTCCTTGTTCAACTGTCACACCTATGGACCTGTTTTGTTGCGTTTTCATTCCTCATGAGCTCCTTGTCCTAGTTTTCCTTGTTTGATTGTGTCATTTAGTTCAGGTGTGTGTCATTAATTATGTCTATTTGCTTTAGTATTTGTATTGTAGTCTGTCCTGTGCTCCCTCATCGAAGACGCTCCCACTTTTGATGCAAGGCCTCATGGGGCATAGTAAACTTGTGGATAGAATACTAGGGGTGGAAGAAAAAAATTGATTCTCCAATGCATCGCGTTTCTCTCTTCCATGATTACAACGAATGTTTCTGAATATTTCAGAATCGATTCTGAGCTTGTTTTTTCCTGCATACGGCACGTGCGCACGCTAGAGACGTGGCGAGCTTCAATGCACAGAATTTGCGCTGTGAGACACGTGCGCATTGCTTGACAGTGTGTGCTTCCACCCACCGTGTTTTACTTTAGATATGATTTTGTTAATGCAGTTTGGAACGCAGTACTACTAGATGCACGAAAACTTGCACACTGACAGACTTTCACATGCACTTTTTTTTGTTGTCCTAAAGGTCAATTGCGGCTGTGGTTAAATGCACTTGCATTTGCATTTTCAGACAAAACATCTTATATATCGAAGTACATCTGTGCATTAAGTCCAAAGTATACTTCACTTTATACACGTAAAAAGTGAAGTATAAGTGAAGTGAAGTCGTGTTTTCCTGTTTTTTTTTTTTTTTTTTAATTTAATACACTTTGGCTTGCATTCAATCTGGATATTTGTGCCGTTTATTGTGTCTGCACTGGTTCAAACAGGCATTATAAAGAGGTTAAAGAACAAACTTTAAGGAAAGGAAAGGAAAGGATGTGACATTTGGCCAAGCGTGGTGACCCATACTTTGGAATTTGTGCTCTGCATTTAACCCATCCAAGTGCACATACACAGTAGTGAGTAGTGAACAAACACACACCTGGAGCAGTGGGCAGTCATATTGCTATCGCTGCGGCTCCCGGGGAGCAGTTGGGGGATCAGTGCCTTGCTCAAGGGATTCTCCTCAGTCATGATATTGAGGGTGGGGAGAGCACTGGTTATTCACTCCCCTCACCTTCAATACCTGCCAATCCCTGGGACTCTGCAACCTTTCGGTTATAAGTCTGACTCCCTAACCATTAGGCCATGGCTGCCCCTGTATTATTTGTGTAGGCTTATTTAGGCTGGCACAAACTGGATTCCTACATATAGGAAATACCATTAGATTACTTGAGAGGCAGGGTCTCACATGAAAATTTATTCCTGTCAAAAACATTAGCCTGCAAAAGACTAGCAATCCAAGTTGTCTAGCAATCCACACGTGTGCTTATCTCGGTGGAGAGTGGCTAATGAAGCCCTCGTCACCAGAAAGCCAAATGCTGCCATAAAAGGTTTTGAGTGAGTATACAACAGAAATGAATAAAACATCTTTTTAAATTGAAACTGTAATTTATATTAATTATTGTAATTTCAAACAGAGTTATTACAGCACTTTTCTGATTCTTGATTTTGTGCCTTTGCTGCGGAGCTTTTGTGCTGGAGCAGGACCTGCAAGGCAAAATTACGGCTGCGTTTGTAAAAAAAAAAAAAAATATATATATATATATATAAAGTAAGATCATTTTGTTACTTCTAATACAGATCTAATACATCACACTGCTATTATGTTTGTGCAATTTTGTAGGATCTGAAATGTCCCCAAACTGGCGTGAGCACTGAGGATGGAGAGACCACAGCAGCATCGTGGAAATGGTACAGTGCCATGGATGAACCAATTGGGAGCAGACCCTCCAGATGTTGCTGTGCCCTCTTCATCCTCAGTGATGCCAGAGCCAGTGAAGCCTGTAAAAAAGACCAAGGGACCTCAGTGATCTGATGAGAGAGATGGAGGAACAGGAAGCGGAGAGAGAACGGGAAGGAGCTGACAGGGAGGAAAGAAGATGGAGAGAAATGGAGGAGAAGGAAGACAGAATGGAACGAGAGAGACAGGAGAGAGGAGAGACAAGAAAGAGAAGCCAGAGAAAGAGAGGAAACGACAGGAAACAAGTGAGAGAGAGGAAAGGAAGACAGGGAGGCAAAAGAAAGGGAGAAAAGATTCCTTTGCCTCCTTGAGGTTCTCGCAAAGAAATTACTTTAATAAACTGTAAAATGAAAGCATGTTCTGATTATTTACACATTTTGGTTTACATGAATAAACCAATTTTCAATTTTATTAAATTGATTTACATATTCTATCTATCTACCTATCTATATGCACACAGTACTGTGCAAAAATCATAGGCCACCACTTGCTTTGTTTTAGCAATGCTTTAATGACCATCCATATTTATTTTTTAGTCTCTTTATTAAGATTTAACAAAAAATAATAGAGATATATAAAATGTACATAAAAAAATGAACAAAATGGCTTCATTAGACAAAAATCTATATTTAGTGGGATCATCTGGACACCTTCCAATTTTTTAAAGAAACTCTTCAGAAGTTCCTTCTGTTGCTCAAGTATAAAGGAGCTCACACCAAATACATTCCACTTCAGCCTACAGAAGCAGTATTTTTTTTAATGTGGCATCATCTATTTTCTTGATGTATTACAATATTATGTATTACATCAAATGGTGGCCTACACCATTTAAATAAATGCACATGTAAATACAATGCACATAAAACAATTTCTAGATTTTCATAGTACATTGTGGAATTATAGACATTTGGTGATGTATTCAGATGATTACATTCATAAATTAATTAAAATATAAAGTGAGGAATATTTTGTGCATATGTGTGGTCTAATGTACCACACACACTTCAAAACAATAGTTTTATTATTTTGTATCTGACTTCTAAATGCATACAGAGCACATAAAGGGATATCATGGAGGGCTACTGCTCTGTTTGTAATTTTCAAAGCGGCTGTTATTAATTGATTTGATTAGATTGTTCAGGTGTGTTTAATTAGCTCATGGAGGGACATCGTTCTGCAGAGTTTTTCCTACCCTAAGTTGAACTTGAGACTGCTTGCACAAAGTTTTGCATTAACTACACAAGAGTAACATAGTGATTAAAGGGTTAGTTTACAAAACTATTTAAATTAAATCAGTGTTTACTTTATGTTGTTTGATCCATGTGATTTTCCCCCTTTACACAAGAGGTGAATATCAATCAGTGGACTTTCAGAAGCATCATCAAACAATATCATGAAGCTCCTGAAAGTCAGGCTCCATTAACTGATGTTGTATAAACAGAAAACAGAATAATGAAAAAAGGAATTGAACAACATGAAGGCAGGCAAATAATGACTGAATTTATATGTTTAGGTGAAGAAACCTTTTAAGCCCCCAAATAAAAACTGTATGAAATGTATGTATGCATTTATACTATAAGTAGTACCTTGAAGAAATAAACATCTTTAGAAAATAGTAAGAAAATAAAACAGAAGCTTTATAGAGAGTTTGTGCCTGAGACACTTTCAAAAAAGGTTTTACTAAAATCATTTATATTTCTGCATTTGACAGATGCTTTTGTCCTGCAGTGGCTGCAGAGATCAAACCAGCAACCTTCGGTCTACCAGTTCAGTGGTTTAGCTCACTATACCACAAAAGTAATAAAGTTGTACCACAAATTAGCATATAATTGTAAACATTTGAAATGAAATTAGGCAAGAAATGGAATGCTGACAATACAAATTTTTAAATGTTTTAATTGGTTCAAATGTTTTAGAGGTAGTCATGCTCATGGAGAGCAGCCACACAAATGTTTGGGGCTGAGACAGCTGCAGGCAGATTGTCCCGAACGTGATCTCCCACTCTTGCCTGCGGGTTGTGGGGTTCAGGGGGGCCGTCGTCATGGTCTTCCTCATCCTCTGCCTCAACAATGTCCCCATTGAGAAGAGCGAGATTATGAAGCACGTGCACAGCACGTGACAACCTTAGGCACGAAGGCAGGGCTGATCTCTAAGGCCTTGAAGAAGATGCACTTCCCCGGTGGTGGGTACAGGCTGCCTGTGTACACAGGGCTGTTCCTCAGCACCCTGGCATCGTGCACAGACCCAGGATATCCCACAAAGATCTCAAGGAATTTTCCCCAGTGATCAGTGATGGCCTGGAGTTGGATGGAATGAAACAACTTCCTGTTGTAGTAACAGTGGGAGTTATTTGCTGGAGGTTTTATGCGGATATGACAGCCGTATATTGCACCAACTGCCCTGCTGAAAGCTGGTGACCCAGCCAGCTGTGCAAATCCTGCTCCCACTGCCTCCAGGTCATCACTGGTTGGAAAGCAAATCACCTTCCTTAAAATTCCAAGGACTGTCATGCACAGAGGTCTTGGGGATATCGAAGGTCTGTGACACCACCCTGTAAGATGCTGCATGAGCAAGCCAGTAGAGAAACACAAGCACTGCACCAATGAGGGCACGGTGGTCAGCTGCTTCATCCAAATAAAGCCGCAGAATCAGCACAGCTGCATTAAAATGGCAGTATGATGTGGGGCTCACCACCTGTAAATATGTTATAGTTAGCACAGTTAGTTTAAATAAAGCATTGTGTCATGTGTTAGGGACTTAATTTATTGTGATGGTTAGTTTTATTGTAATTTACTAACTTTTGTGTATGTTACCTATAGTTGTCAGTAAATAAAAATATACTTTAATTCATGCATTGAAATGAAAATTTTGACTGAAAACGCATGTATTCACATTTGTTGATTTTGTCTAGTATTCATGCATAGTTAGGTCATATAACAATACATATAACAATTAAGTTACTTTTTTCTTTGTTTTACTAAAATATATGAATTTCATTAAGAAAATATCCAGTATAATTTACTATTGGTCAGGATTTATCATCATTATTACATAATTGTTGGGGTAAGCTAGTAATGCAGTTATTTTAATCTGAATTTTTAAATATTGATACTTACATTTTTCAAGTGTAAAATGAATAGTCTTTCCCAAAGGCAAGATCTTCAAGCAGCTGCGTGACGTCTCCTTTTGGGAGAGTATAGTGCAAACATTTTTCTTGCAAAACCATACAAGGTGATATGTGCCACTGATGAAATCAGATGTTTAAGATGGTCACAGGTCACATGGTAACGTCAACACAGATTCATCAGTGTACAGATTCATTAATGTAAGTGATTAAGCTGTACAGTAGGTGGCGGTAATACTCCGTAGGAGAGAACAGCCATTAAAGAAGAAGAAGGTAATGTCAACATGGCGGCTATGTTGGGATCGCATTCATACTTAACAAGATTTGGCTGTAGAGTACTACTCTTTTAGCGCTCGTTAAGTAAGTGCTTACTGAAATTAAGTACCTGCTCATTGAGTATGCTTTTTCGAATGCAGCCACTGACTCCTTCATTGAAAGTTTTTTTATTATTATTTTGTTTAAATGAGTATATGTTTTTAAAAGACTTGAGCAATTAACTGTTTGTCAGAACCACTAGTAAATTACGTTATTCTGTTTAGATTTCTAATCTTTTGTCTCCAGAATTGTGAGAGAATCATGGTCTTCAATTTATTAAAAACAACTGGGATTCTCAATTTATCCAGAATCATGAAGCTCTTGTTTAAATGTTGTTTATTACTGCATATAATTCATTAAATTGGAAGTTTAATTTCATAAAGATCAAAATGCACCTACATTTTTTTTGCATTTTGTCTCTTTCAGTTGAATATATTTTATCAATGAGGATTTCTTAAGAAAAGTTTGAAAAAAATTGTCTCGTTCTCGTACACCCAGTCTCGTATCTCATCTCGTGGGATAAGTGTCTCGTCACACCCCTAATTGGGACCATTAAAAATCCTTTTGTTTTGCCTCAGATTACCTCAAAAAGGAAAAAAATGGACCAAGTTCTGGGAATATTTCTGCTTCCGGCTCTGCATTTTGTTTCTGAGGAGGAGGACGAACACGAACATCAGAAGAGGAGCCGTGTCTGCTATTGAATAGCAACAGTGCTTCCCCAAGCCTGTGAACAGGTAATAGATGTATCCTATTTCTATAACAACCTTATAATATGTGTGTCACAAAATAAGAAAAGGCCTACCAAAGCTCAAGTTCTGAAGATTGGTGAAGGTTTAAGGAGTAGGAGCCATCGATGGCTGCCACATTAAAATAAGATATCCAGGAAAAGGTTTAAGCCAGTGGAACTACAACAAGAAACTTTTACTTGGAAATAGTGGCTACCCTGCTAAAAAAACAGCTAAAACCAGCCTAGGCTGGTTGGCTGGTCTTAGCTGGTTTACACTGGAAGTAGCTGGATTTAGCTGATCTCTCAGCCTGGCTGGTTTTAGCTGGTTGTTCCAGCTGGTCTCCCAGCCTGGCCAGTCAAGGAAGTGGCCAAAGCCCCTCAAAAACCAGCAGGATCAGCTATGACCAGCTAAGAACAGCCTGGATGACCAGCTAAAACCAGCCAACCAGCCTAGGCTGGTTTTAGCTGTTTTTTTCAGCAGGGTACTTCTGTTTAAAAGAGCCAGTCTGCCTCATCACACCTTTCAAAGAGCCACTGCAAGGCAATGCTGAAGCATGCTTTAACCAGTACCATGCTAGGGCACGATCTGTAATAGAAAGAGCATTAGGAATGCTGGAGAATCATTAGCAGACAATATTTTTGCAATCCCTGATGGTTCACCACACATTTGCCCCAAAAGTTGTTGCAGCATGTAAGGGTGGATTCCCTACAGTGGTTCAGGCTGTAGGATTGCCAAAAGACTAAAAAAAAACATTATCTGCGTGATGGAGTAAAACTGTACATTTCTTGTCTGTTACTACCCACTGCCACTTATACCAATGACAGAAATAAGCACAGTTAGAATAGCTAAATATGTTGGAGAGCATTGCTATTGTGTCTTGCAATAGGTAGCAATTCAATGTTAAATCAAGACTAGTTAACACAGTTATACAAGAAATGCTTTAATAACAGTATTTTGTTATGGTTACACTTGATTTGGTAGCAAAAGTCAGCACTTATGTGCCTTCAGGAATTCCAAATGGCCCATTTGTTGTGAAAGATCATATTTCAGATTAATATCATGTCTGATTTATTTATCAGTTCTCACGTAAAACTCAATTTCAGCTTCTGATCAGACACAGCTGTTGTTTGAATTTCAGATCCTTTGAAACGGCACCTAGTTGCATACAAAAGAGAAATTACTGAGCTTTTGAATGTAATGGATCCTTATACAGTAAAGCTGAAGGGTCTTATGATTTGACTGATAAAATCTGATATTTGTAGACTCACCTCAACATACTCCTCCGTTCTGCTGTGGATGTCAAGAACAGCCATAGTGTTTCCAGACAACATTTTAGTTTGTGAAAAATTCATTTGTATCTTCATAGGAGATACTGTGTCTGCAATGCAGCGCTGAAACAAACACAAGGATCACGGTCAGACCAAAGCTGCTGCGATTGGATGAAGCTGTGACAGATGACACATACCGGCATGAAGATGGAAAAGCTGAAACAGGAGAACCCAGAATCCAGTAGAACGGACTGTTGCAGAGTCCTGGACGATGAATCCATTGGATCGAAGAATCCTCGATTTATTCCTTGTACCACGTCCACATTCAGGTTCAGAAAAACATTCAGTTTCTTCTCCAGAGATCCTGAGAGACATGAAAGGGTAAGACATGGAGCAGTTTTCTTCATGTGACAGAGAGATTCTCTGAAACTTATTTGACGTTACCTGTGCTACTGGTCCGCTCGCTCACCAAGAAACATGACGTGAGATTAAATGCATTAAATGTGTTGCCACCAGGACATTCAAAGTAGTTCAGACTGATTTCCTTTGGACTGAAACTGAGCTGTGCAGATACAGACATCACAGGCCGAGCTCTGAGAAGAGAGAGAAAAGAGTAAACAAGCTGGGTCACTAATGTGGTAAAAAGGTAGACTGTTTATTAGGTTGGCTTGAGAAAAATCCCATAGATTTACAATGACGAAAAGTTCAAGTGAGCCAAGATAATTCAAACTGCAACTGTCAAAGGTTTTATTAACCTTCCCTTCAATGGCTGCATCCCAATTCAGGGGCTGTGTTTTACAAAGGCTGCATTTGAAGACTGATTCAAACACGGCTACAAAATGCCTTCTTCCTTTCCTGGGCAATGATGGATACAACTAATGGATCCTTCAAGGCCCAGGCTATTCCAAAATTCATTTGCAGCATCGAAGATGACTATTTTTTGAAGGAAAATTGTGCATTACACTTTTAAATGTAAGTTGAGTTTTAACTTACTCGAATATGTAATGATACAAATGTACAAATGTGAGAAAAAAAACAAAAAACTTAAAGTGGTTTAAATGTTGACATCTATCTATAAGCCTTCAGGCATGTCCTGATTTTAAATGTTAGAGTTCCTGATATTTTTTGACCCTGGAACAACATTTTGAATACAAAAATGTAATCTTGACCACATCCCTAAACCTAAAACTTTATGTAAAATCAGAGGAAATGATAGATGAATGACACTGATGTACAAGTATCAAACACTGATTGTAAGCCTAAATTTCACAAAAACTATAAACTGTTTTTTCAGGTCTGATTGGTTAATCACAATGTTGTTCCAGGGTCAACAAAGATGTTGATCCAGGAACATGTCGTGCTTGGTAAAATCAGGTTCTGCAAGCCTTCAGGCTAGGCTTTCTCAAGCCAACTTCAAATTTGCCTTGACAAACTTTTTTCATCTAGTAGTTAATAGTCTGATGAATTCAGCAGTTTGACACCCTATAGGTTTTTCTCATTGAATTTATTCTCCAAACTAACAAATGACATACCTGAGCAGGACAATCCCTCCTCGTGCTCCAATCACGATATCTGTCAGATTATCATCATTCATGTCCAGCTGACCGGACAGAGACACTCCGAACTGCTGCAGACCAGGAAGAACCGACCGCGCTGGGATCCGCTAAACACCACAAACAAACACACACACACACACACATACATATTGAGTGCATTCAGACTTAATCCCAAAGTATACTTCAGTTTTTATAAGTATGTATTTACACAGTGCATGGCCCATTTTTTTTTTTAACCACGTGTTCAAATCTTTCTTTGGGGCTAATAGTTTGTCCACAAGGTGGACACTGACCCACGCCATTGCTGCACAGTCAAAAAAGAAACAGAAGAGACGCAATAATGACAGACAAACATGTTGACAAACACTTGTGTGATTCAGTTTAGAAATTCACACAACTCCAGTCTAAAAGAATGCAAATATATTTTTTTGATCATAACTTCTGGAGAGAAAAAGCACAGACACTGGACAAAGATTAAACTTTCCAGTGTGCATATGTGCCTTTGTTCATGCAAACTATCAAATGGAGTTTACTTAGAAATTCTGCATGTTCTGGCACAAAGTTAAAAGGGAGGTCCAGTGCCGTTTCATTCAAGTTATTTCACTGTTAAAGAATTGGATTCTCATGCTAAACATCGCCAAAGTTTAAAAAAAAAATGATTTGGATGTATAACAGAGTATTTCTGTGCCAAATACGCACTTCCGAGTTTATTACAAAGTATTTTTTCGATCATGGCTTTTCATGACGCCACTCCTTGTATGGGCATTTCTCCCACAAGAGCGCGCCCATCAACGCACTTCATTTGGCTGCACCGCTGCACGGGACTCACTTGGGAAGAATGTCTCTAAAGAAGTGTGGTTTTAATTGTAAAGCAAATGTAACCTTGCTCAGCTTTCCGAAGAACCAAGCGTTACATGAACAGTGGATGCAGTTTGTTTTTTCAGGGCAGAAACTGAGTTTTGCAAGTGTGCTTGTTGACGAACGTTTTATAAATAAGGTCCAGTTCGACGCTGGATTTGCACATTGTTTGATACTGAAAGATGGAGCGGTCCCAGCTATAAAAGATCCCGGTCATGATTCAGAACTGCAGATAGTCATTGAAATGGCATCAAATGTCTGTGTTTTGTTGGCAGTCAGTACATGAGTGCTCGTCAATCTTTAGCTCCACCCACGGCGCGCCTCCGGGAGCTCGGCTGTTTTCAGAGAGAATTGTAAAGCTCTATCTTTTTTTTGTAAATATGATAAAACTAAAGACTTTCTGGAGAAATGAAAGATGCAGTACTACTCTATAGGTACTCAAGATTAACATGAGATTGGGTGAAACTCAATACTGTGTATTATGCCCCCTTTAACTTCTGTTCTGTGTTTGTTTATCGGTCCAGCTAGTGACTATCTGTGTTTGTAGTTGGCACCACATTACTAAAGTAAAAGTCCACTTCCAGAACAAAAATTTACAGATAATGTATTCACACTGTTGTCATCCAAGATGTTCATGTCTTTCTTTCTTCAGTCATAAAGAAATTGTCTTGAGGGAAACATTTCTGCATTTTTCTCCATATAATGGACTGATATGGTGCCCCGATTTTGAACTTTCAAAATGCAGTTTAAATAAGGCTTCAAACGATCCCAAATGCTGTTGTAAAGAAGGGTCTTATCTAACGAAATTATCAGTTATTTTCATTAAAAAAAAAAACAATTTAAATACTTTTTAATCTTAAACACTCCTCTTGTCTTGCTCTCTCTGAACTCTGTGTATTCTGGCTCAAGACAGTTAGGGTATGTGGAAAAACTCCAATCGTATTTTCTCCTTCAACTTCAAAAATAATTTCAAAATCATCCTACATCGCTGCAGAAGTACCGACCCAGTCTTTGCAAAGTGAACATGCAAAGAAGATCAAACACCCTTAACAAAAAAGGTAAAGCGGCGATATAAGATGATATTTTTCGACATACCCTCACTGTCATGAACCGGAAAAAAACAGTTCAGGCAGAGTAAGACAAGACGAGCGTTTGACATTAAAAAGTATATAAATTGTATTATTTTTATGAAAATTACCAATCGTTTCGCTAGATAAGACCCTAAAGACATGAACATCTTGGATGACAAGGGGGCGAGTACATTATCTTTGTTCTGGAAGTGGACTTCTCCTTTAAGGTGATGAGTAGACTGAAATTAGGCTCAGGTTGTTGTGCTGTGGGATGCAACGCAGTGTTTACCATACATCGATTTATATGTGGCGGCTCACCACAATATCAAAACTGACCACCACAAATTGATTTTCCAAAAGGCTTTGACTTTGTTGAATAAACATGAACACTGCACATTTCAAAGTCAAAATGTGGCACGGGTGTTTTTCGACTGTCTTCAGAAAACTTTCAGTGTCATTTTCATTTCATCTTGTCTCTAATGCCTGATAAAGCAGCGTTTCTAAGTACAGCGCTGCTTTGTATACAGCCATTACCAGAGAAACCTCTATTTCTGCTGCTCCAAAACACCTCCTGCTGACAGAGAATGAATTTGCATTTTAAAAATTGAACAACCTAATTTTTATATGGTGAAATTTAATTATTCTGACTGATAGATTTTTATTAAAATTATGGTAAAATGTAACTATATGGTTTCTGTAGGTATCTATATGAAAAATGCATTTAGTATAAATAAAAATACTGTAATTATACAGTATTACATTACTCCTTTGATACATTTAATACATGTCTACATTAAGAATATAATAAAAGTCCAAGTTCCACATTTCTGCCACTACAGTGTTACTATAATAAATCCATAGTAAAATAATGGTGTTTCGTAGATTGAAAAGCTTCACACTGGATCAGTGCTCTTTAATGCTTGCGTGACCGAGACTCATCAGCGAGTAAACACATCTGCTCTAGCGAACTTGTGCTGTGCTTCCGTTTGAGCGTTTAGGAGAGCAGAAAAATGGTCCGCTTGTGGCGAAGTTCAAATGAGTAGCACTGTTTCGTTCCGCTGAAGACGCATAAACATTACATCGAACGTTTATCCAAAGAAGAATTATATTGCAATAATTGTTGTTGTTGTTTTATTGCCCAGCTCCATGTTAACCTATCAAAACCTGTAGAAATTATGGCAAATGATCATCCATATGACTATAAGTACTAGTATTTCTGGGTTAAACATGGGCATAGACACAGCACAGCAAACTCTTACTTGAGGAGCGTGTTCAGGGTTTATGCCACGCGTCGCATCGCCCAGGTAGATGTAGACGACTCCTTCATTCTCCAGTGGCGCCCCGACCGCCACATCTGGCAGACTGTCTCCATTCAGGTCCTTTAGTGAAGCCACAGATGCAGCAAATCTGCCTGTGGTTGATTTGCTCACAGTCTGGGTCTTCTGAAAATGCTACAGAGAGAGAAAGTGAACAGAATCTTCATTCATCAGCACATGGCCAGCTACAATTTCCATGACTGTCACATCATAGGAACCAATTACAACAGCAATCCCAATGGAGTAACACAATGATGACGACTAGCAGCCTTCCAGTTACCGTTACCCGTGTTCATGAAGAATGTCATAATAATAGTAGTGTATTTGTGCGTACCTGCTCTGATAAAGCGTAGACGTACAGCCTCCCATCAGCCCTCTGCTGAGACTGATAAAATAATGGAGCACCAACGAGAAGGAAATCTGAGTCTCCATCGGAGTCCACATCCAACAGACTCAGAGACGCTCCAAAATATGAGCCAACCTGATGACAGAAATAAAAAAAAAAAATGGAATTGCATTGTACCATAAGCTTTTATAGCCTGATGTTCACGGATGAAATACGAAAACAACACATTTTGTGTCACAATACTAAGTAGAAACGAATGAGGTCTTTGTGAAATTATTGTGCTCCTTGTCAGTTAGATATAGCATTGCAGAGTCCATATTGTAAGTGAAATTTTGTTTTTTTTTTTGTGAAATACTAAAACTCATGAGAGTGCATGTGGTTTGAAGGGGTCTGGTGATGTTATTGGTGAACTGTAGGTTTGGGAGTCCCTGGTCTCACCAATAGAGCACGCTAGTATTGTGTCTGAGATATTTTTCCACTGACTTGCTCTCCTCTGATGTGCCGTGTCACTGTCCATGTGCTTTGTTTCTTGGTGAAGAGGGTCACCAGACCTGTGCGTTCGGCCCGTGGTGCCCCAGAAAACAGAAGAGCGACGCCGTGTCTCATTCCCAGCAAAGAAGAGTAACCTGAACATCATCAGCATCATTAAAACACACACAAACTCTTCACATCACACAAGGAACAAACAAAAGCTCCAACATACCCATGTACGAGTCTCTACCGACAGCTGGATCGATGATCTGTGTCTCTTTAGATCCTGATCCTGTCACTTCATACAAAGCTCCACGCCAGTCGTTTGATCCAACTGAACCCACAATCACAGAGTCCTGAAACAAAAGCCGGTGTTTCAGTCTCAGAATTGACAAATTACACTCAATAATGGAGAGTGATAAAGACCACTCTTCCCATCAGCTGAGAACTAGTCCCTGGATCTTTCAACTAAACAAGGTCAGTGACACTCAATCTTTGAAAGTTGTTTTTGATGTTTAGCAGCAAATAAACCAGATCAGTGGTGCTCTGGCTTTATTTCAGGACCCAGATTTTACATCAAGTGGTGACCCAGCATTGATTATTAGATTGTGTCTTAAACAAAAATGTCTCCGTTACAGTATCGAAATCATTCCAGTGCACTGAAACGTTTACTCCATTTACATCCCCACAATGCACTAGAGAGCATCACTGCCTATTTGCTAGTTGACATGAGATTTTTTCTTTCTTCAGTCATAAAGAATTCAATTTTTCTGGGGAAAACATTTCTGCATTTGTCTCCATATAATGGACTGATATGGTGCCCCCATTTTGAACTTCCAAAATGCAGTTTAAATGCGGCTTCAAACGATCCCAAATGCGGTTGTAAATGATCCCAGTCAAGGAAGAAGGGTCTTATCTAGCAAAGCGATCAGTTATTTTCATTAAAAACAACACAATTTAAATACTTTTTAACCTCAAATGCTCATCTTGCCTTGCTCTCAGTGTATTCTGGCTCAAGACAGTTAGGGTATGTGGAAAAACTCCAATCGTATTTTCTCCCTCAACTTCAAAAATCATTTAAAAATCATCCTACATCTCTACAGAAGTACCAACCCAGTCTTTGCAAAGTGAACAGGCAAAGAAGATCAAACACCCTTAACAAAAAAGGTAGAACAGCAATATAGATAGCACACAAATCACTTTTAAACTACTTTTATGGATTTACATGAACTATTCCTTAAGAAAAATAATAATTTATTACTTTATACATGACATTTCTCTAACCTCCTGGTGGATGACACTGAATCCACTCTGTGATAACTCTCTCTGTACGTTTCTGCCGCGTGCTTCCTTTGACCCTGAAACACAAAAGGAAAACTCTTACTGTATACTTCATTAGCTGCTTCTATTTTCAAGCGTCCATTTTCCTTACATTTGCATTTTACCTTTAATGTTGTTGATCTTTTTTTGCAGGTTGTCAGCAAGTCCCTGGAGTCCACTGTATTGTTGAATGTAGAAGGTGTTGTTCTGTTTTGGTTCTGATGCCAGTTTAGTGAGTGTGTTTAAACTAACCTTTCCCACCTGAAAAATAGTGTATTGTGTAATGTTTTCACGACTAGTGACACCAAATCACCAAAGTGTCTGAACATTCAAAGTAAATGACGTGTGACCTGTAAGGAAACTCACCCCGATGATGTAACGGACGATATTCTGCTCATCACATCTACTGAGGACATTTTCCCTGTCATTATCAGATGGTTCTCCATCTGTGATGATTACCAAAGCTTTCTGAGCATTGGGATTGGCTCCAGACGACACGTTATTCAGCAGATTCTTTCTGATGATATAGCATAAATAAATAAATAAATTACAAATAAACTGAACATAAATGTAGTTAATTCTGTAGCTTTTAGTCAAATAATAGGCCTGCAGTTTTGAAAAGACAGCAAGCAACCCCCCGCACGTTTGAAAAGGGAAATAGCCTGCGCTATTTGCCAACTAAAACTTCCCACAACGAACATACATGAATGTTAAGTTTTACATGTTTATTTCAGACTTTTAGTGACAAGGAGAAAATAAATTATCATATTGTAATAATAAAATATATTATTCTCTTAATGATCAGGAAAGTTATAATATATCATAATGTATGTTGGTGGTCCAAACGGTGAGCCTTAAGTCTTACTGTCTGGGCTAGTACTATAGGAATAACAATAATATAAAATTGTTGTTATTATTATTATATTCTAATTTGCTTGACTTCTAAAACACCAGTGTGAATGTAATTTAGACTGAGACAGTATATCACAACTAAAAAGAAGGTTGAAGTTTTCAACTTTTTCTCTGACATAAGTTTTTTTAGGAACACGAGTTAGAGCTCTTAATTTTGAACTTTCAAAGTGCATTAGAAGAATTTTATTTTAAAATGTACAACATTTAAATTTTTTCCAATTCTTCATTTGTCTATTTTTAAAACATCACAATAAATATCATATTGTGGACTTCATATTACGATATTATTGTACCGTGAGATTTTGATATCCTTACATCCCTATTTATAATCATAGGATTTTCACTCACAGAACATAGTTGATTGCTTCGTGTGTGTTTGTGAGAGATTTCATGTGTCTCTCTTTCATGAGTTTCACTTCAGCAAAGCCATTCTGATAATCATTGAAATCAAACACAGTTTGTCGCTCCGATGAAAACTGGACAGCAGCAAACTGACAAACAGAAAGACAACAAACAACAACATTAACATCATTAGACGTCATGTTCACACCTCATTACACAGTACAGTGTTTGTACTGCACACTTTTACACACTGATTTTCACATTCAGTATTTCCACATGTAAAGCTGATGGATTATTTACCTTTATGGATGAGTCTGAAAGTTCCTCCATAACATTTTTAATAAAGTCTTTGTTCATTTGAAACTCATGTGCTTTCATACTGCTGGATCCATCAAAGAGAAACACCACATTGACTTCTCTTTTTGGTGCATTCTGCAGAAAGATCACAGGATACAGAAACTCACTTTAGCAGTCAAACCAAATCAATAATTGCCCAAGTATACAGTAGTCAACATCTGAAGTGGATCAAAAAAGTTCAAAGCTGTCCTAAGACAAGAACGGGTATTGTTTTGGTTTTAGAACAACTTTGATGAAAGGTTTTGATCCACTTCAAATGTTGACTACTGTATAACTGAGCAGGTAGGGAAGCGAGACGAGCAGGAAACACAAGGAACATGGGAACTCATGCAACGACTGACAAACCACGAGTGAAACACAAGCACTATGTATACAGGAAACAAGCTTAACAAGATAACAAAGGGGCATGGTTAATAGGAAACAGCTCCGGATTGAAATCAAGATCACTACAAAGTACTTCAAAACATGGCACAAGACAGGAAATAACAAAAGTCTGCAAACATAAAGGGAATACATGACAATAACGTAATATCATGTTTTAAATCTTTAACTGAGTTGTCAAGAAATATAACTCCAAATGAAATGTAACAAACCAATAGATGATTCACAGTGTTAAAGTTTTAAATTGTTAAACTGCATCAAGTGCTGTAAGTCTTGGATAGTGTCTGCAGTTTCTGTGTACAACTAACCAGACCTTGGTAAGCGACAGTAAAGTCTGAGACGGCCTGTAAGCTGCTGTTGAACTGGTAGCAAACACTGATCAGATACGATTTTCCACCACACTCAGGAGAAAAATACGGACTGCAGCTCTGAGAAAGAGACAGACAGAATCTGAGACATCAGGAGCTTCAGCAAATCACAAAATCAGCTGAAACCAGAGTTAGAAAACACACATCACATGTGCCAGTATTCGGTAATGCGACATATCATTATAATACAAATATATTTATTTTATATATTATTTTTTTTTTATACATTTTAATAATACTTTTCCCATCAGTCTGACATTGCACATCACTGCTTCTGGGTCCAAATGCTCTATCAGGTGCCACAGGAAAACAACAAACTGTGCCAATATACACTCACAATACAAGACTCTAGACTGCAACAAATTTTCAGAATGTACGAGTTAAAATTTGACGTTGTCACATGGTCTGCAGTGCTCCAAAGCCTCTGCTCCATACAGTGCACGCTGCAGAGCCACGGCACATTCATGTGAAGAGCAGGAAGTTTCAGTGTGAAAAAATATATTGTTTTGTGGCCAAATATATGCATATGTTGCAAACAGTAAAGCTTAATTAAATATATTTTCGAAATAGTAAATATATTTTGCATCATAATACATATATTTCTAAATGTATTTCTGTGGCAAGAAAATGCATTTTTTGGACTGAAATATACAGAGGTCAAAATATATTTTTTAAATACTTTTAAAATATATTTATACGTGGCCAAAAATATATTGGTAGAAACTATATTTTTGTAAATATATTTCAGCAAATATATTTTTAAAGCCATTTTTGTATATTTTTAAAATATATTTTAAATGTAGAAATATATTTTCCAAAACATACAAAAATACATCAGTAGAAAATATATTTATGTAAATATATTTTGAAACATATTTATCAAATCTATTTCTTGGCCATTTTTTGTATATTTATTATTTTTACAATATATTTTGAATGTATAAATATGTTTTTAAAAATACATATTTTAAATATATTAATATATTTTCTGAATAAACAGTCATTTCCCCAGTCATTTTAAATTTTATGCAAAACTCTAAAATTACTAAAATCTGTAACAATTTAGCTGTTACATTGAGTATTATATCATTATAATTCTCATTTTTATACAAATAAATACTATATTATTCATAGAGTATTTCTCTTTTTTTCTTAAATTTAACAGAAATGTATGTAAAATTACAAAAATAAAGCTGATTATAATATATAAAATCACCACCAGATGGTGCAAAGGCACCATTTCTCACACTATTAAAACAACAACACAATAAAGATCACATGACTTGCAGCAACTCCTGTCTAACAAAAACTGTAAATTTCAAGTAAAATAACTTAAAAAAAAAGTGCAAAAATTGTATTTAAACTTCAAACACTGTTATTTTACAGATATTTCATGAGCTATTATGATCAAACCTTCACTGTATTAATAAATACATAAATAAACTCAAATGACTTGCAGCAATAGAATATTAAACTTAATTGGATCTCTTAAAATCATTTATTACAAACCAGTCTGACAAACTATTTCATACAAACGTTCATTTTAAGAATTAGATGTTGAGTTTCAGATGTTGATGTTTTATTGAAAAGTTTGATGTCACCATGATAGAGATCAGTATATGCCTTAGTCAGGCTCTTGAGCCTTGATTAAAATGTTAGGTTTTCTCTAGCTGCTTTTAAGTCTGTGTTTCTAAAGCATGTTTGTTAAAGTGACAAATCCAAGGGAAAACTGATGTCAGATGATGTTGGCTATTTATTGCTGGTGCTGTAGACATCAGTAAGAATCCATTAAGAATAAATCATTAAGAGACTGGCTTTGTTTACTATTACAAAATTGTAGGCTGCATTTTTGTGGCAGAAATATTGTACCAATATGAGGTTCAGATTTTAGTGAGTATTAAGAAAATATGTTGAGCTGTGAGATTTAGATGCACAGAGACATCAAGAATCAGCACATGAATCTCAACAGTGGTGACAATCTTTAAAAAGCTTTATTTATTAATCTATAGGTTGTTTTGTGTTCAGAGCCGATCTGTTTATCTGAATATTTTATCAACATTGTTGAGATTCATACGCTGGTTCTTGATGTCTGTGTTTGCCTGAAATATCCTGCCAGAGTATTTTCCACGTAATGGTTTTATAAAATCTTTCAAAACATCACAGCTGTGTAAAATTAATAACAAATATTAAATAATCAGAGACCAGACTATGAAACAACCACTACATGATGACAACTTCTTCCAATGAGTTTCTTCTGCTATTTTGCCATAGCAAATGTGCTTCAGAAATGCAAAAGATAAAATTTGTCATATAAACTCAGGAGTCAAGAGCCCAACTAAAGCCAACACTGACCTCCATCATGGTAAACTTTATTATTTTCAGTAGAAATGTAATATCTAAACCTGTTAATTCTCAATAAGAACCTTTGTATGAAAGAAATCAGGTTAATCTGGTCAGTAATGTGTGAAGCTGGTGTTTTTTTACCATATTTTTTTTCAGTGTACACAAAAAAATGGGCAAAAATATATTAGTAGAAAATACATGTACGTACATATATTTTGAAATATATTTAACAAACATATATTTTTTGGCCATTCTTTGTATATTGGAAAATATTTTTTTTTTGCTGTATGGGAACATTCAAAGCACAAATAATAATACTGATAAAAAGAACAGTTTGAATGTTAACCACTTTCGTTACCATATAATCTTCATTAGGGCGATATGGGCGACGCACCACCAAAGCGAGAAATGGAGGGATTTTTTTTCTTTCACATTCAATCACAGTGTTACGCTAGCTTTCACTCTTCTATACTGTTTGTTCTGCCTCTGGAAAAATAGTCCAATCATCGCCGAGACACGTTCTGTGTAGTTCCGCCCCTTTCTGGGCGATTTCTGTCAGACTGAGAGTGCCTATGAGTGGCTCTCATAGACTTTCATACAAAGATTATTTTTTTCAAACTGCAGGCACTGCAATTCAATCTCGATGGGTGCGAGAGGGCTAGCACTGATGTGCTTTCTTCATTATCCATAACCTTAACTTGTGCAGTGATTGGTCGGAACAAACATACTTCTAATAATAAGAAATATGAAGTCAGGGCTAGTCTTTATGGGCTGAATAAAGCAAAGCAGTATCTTACCAGTGAAGTTTTGATGGATGACGATTGTAATGAAGGTAAAGACGATCACAGTGACATACAGGAGTCATACATTATTACTTAAAGTCAGTTATTAACAGTGTAACCTCCATTGTTTTGAAATAAACAAACAGTGTATATGCGCTCTCCGATAGCTTTATGAGCATGTTTCAGTATGATCGTCTGGCAAGTGTTTTATAATGGACGCTCACTGAAGAAGTTTATTATGTTTTGTTTGTGAAGGTAATGCACCTGTTTATATCAGCATCAACACTCACTCTGACAGTGGAACTGTTCACCCATCATGCTCAGCTGTGTTTTGCTCTATTTAATCATTTATATAACGTTACGGTGACTGGGATAGTGGTCTGTTGGTGTCTCTGTGCTAAATTCTGCTAAAATAAACAGGCTCGTCACTCAACAGTGGGAAGAGGACTTGTAGTTATTTATACAGGATGAATTATAAAAAGTGATTTTTAAACAAATGTAACACATTTTTTTTTAACCAAAGATATTATAGACTTTTGTTAAGCACTGTATACATCAATTTTGAATTTTTTTTAAAATTAAAAACTAAATGTTTTCATTTTGAACATCATCCTCAATCTTGAATTCGGTTAAACAATTATCTTTATTTAAAATGTTTCAAATCTTAATATTTTTCCTTTTGTTTTACTGGGATAAATCATATTGGGATGTATGTTAAATAATGTATGTATTGATTAATCCCATGTTGTATCCTCCTGTGACCAACAGAGAATTTAGTCACAAAAGAGAGACCAGTGGGTAGAACGAGTCTAGAGCCCTGCAATGTGATATAATACTACCACAAAATTAGAATCCTAACCTTTAACTCCATACCAGAATCCCAGATAGCCAGACAATGGAGATTTAAATAAAAATAAATAATTAAAAAAAATATTTCCATCTGGGATGCTGTGATCAGCTGAGAACTAGTCCCTGGATCTTTCAACTAAGCAAGGTTAGTGACACTAAATCTTTGAAAGATGTTTTTGATGTTTAGCAGCAAATAAACCACATCAGTGGTGCTCTGGCTTACAGGACCCAGATTTACATCAAGTGGCGACCCAGCATTGATTATAAGATTGTCTTAAATTCCCCCTGTAGTGAAAATCAGGATTTTTATGTTGTTTATTTGTCTATGTGGTGTTTCTAATGCTTTTAGACAAACCATGTGCCAGTCCATTAATCAACACCATTGTTGAGTATTTTCTCCTTAAAAAGGCTGTACCAGAAATGCGCTTTGAAACAGTCCTTTTTTTGCTACGTCACAAACTTAAGTAACCAGTCACGTCAAAGGATAGATAGCTAACCACTAACTTGAAAAATAACCTGCAGCAACAGTGTAAAAGTAGCACAAGTAGCGGAGTCAGACGCACCTCTCTCGCATTGCCATCTGCACTTATGCTTGCGGGCGCAAACTGGAATCACAAACTAGGCTGCATTCGAGCCTTCAAGGCATTTTGAGGGCACAACAACATCAAGTAAGTAACTTTACCAAATGTTACAGTATCCACTGTAGTTGTCTGTCTTGAGCCAAAAACACAGTTTTATCAGAGCAAGACAAGAGGAGCGTTTGAGATTATAAAGCATTTACTATAGTTTTTTTAGTGGAAAGGATGCTCTGGCTGGTGTGACTGCACTGGGACAGGGTTAATTTGCATATTCATAGATCTGCATATAGTAAATGAGGCAAGGGAAGTTCAAAGAGTTACATTCAAGCATTATATTTTAAAAAATGAGAAAATTATTTTCACAAAAAACAATTATTTAATGTTTAAATTAATTAAACATTATATGAGTATCTTTGTTTTGGAAGTGGACTTCTTTAATTATTAGATTGTATCTTAAACAAAAATGTGTCTGTCACAGTATCAAAATCATTCCAGTGCACTGAAACATGCACTGCCTAAACATTCCCACAATGCACCAGGGAGGATCACTGCCTGTTGGCTAGTTGACAAGATTTTAAGATTGAAAATGTTCAAATGACTAAAGACAACTTTGAACATAGCACACAAATCACATAAACTACTTTATGGAATTATATGAACTATTCCTTAAGAAAAATAATGTATTTATTAATAATTAATTTATTACTTTATACATGACATTTCTCTAACCTCCTGGTGGATGACACTGAATCCACTCTGTGATAACTCTCTCTGTACGTTTCTGCCGTGTGCTTCTTTTGACCCTGAAACACAAAAGGAAAACTCTTACTGTACTTCATTAGCTGCGTCCATTTTCCTTACATTTGCATTTTACCTTTAATGTTGTTGATCTTTTTTTGCAGATTATCAATAAGTCCCTCGAGTCCACTGTACTGTTGAATGTAGAAGGTGTTGTACTCTTTTGGTTCTGATGCCAGCTGAGTGACTGTGGATAAACTAACCTTTCCCACCTGAAAAACAGTGTGTAGTGTGTAATTTCTTTACGACTAGCGACACCAAATTATCAAACTGTCTGAACATTCAAAGTAAATGACATGTTTGACCTGTAAGGAAACTCACTCCGATGATGTAACGGTCAATATTCTGCTCATCACATCTGCTGAGGACATTTTCCCTGTCATTATCAGATGGGTCTCCATCTGTGATGATTACCAAAGCTTTCTGAGCATTGGGACTGGCTCCAGACGACACATTATTCAGCAGATTCTTTCTGATCATATAGCATAAGTAAATAAATGATAAATAAACTAAACATAAATGTAGTTAATTCAGTAGTTTCTAGGCCAATAGATTTTTAACATATAATTTAATAAAAACACAGAGTTCTCCTAACCAAAAATATTTCATACATCTCAAATTAGCTCATTCTTCCACAATACTAGCAAATACTTTCAACCAACAAACACACTTTATCGTGGATGAAACAATGACCTAATAAACACTAACAGGTTGCCTGCCAGAGGTTGCCTTCATTACATTTCACTGCAATGTATGTTCATAGTCCATGTTTACATTACAGTACAATATTATTTCTTAGTTTTACCCTTTTGTATAGATTATGTAGGTGTTCAACTATATAAGTTTGCTTTGATATTTGTTGTTGTTTTTTAAATTATTTTAAATGTATTTCAATACTGTATTAATGTAGAAGTGTACCACATTTCTGTCTTATTCATTTTTTATTATGAGTAAGACAAGTACATTTTGATCTTATGTTTGAAAGTTTTGTGAAAAGTATGTAAACATGCAAACTGGCCCATATGTATAAAGAGCTGTGCTGCTGTTTGTGAGAAAAGTGAGAAAAGAACTGATGTAATTTGAAAGATGTAGTCACCAGGTGTGCGGTTATTGATTGTACGGGGGGTCATGACCTCCGCAGTTTTGAAAAGAGCAATCGACACCCGCTCAGTTGATAAGGGAAATAGCCTGCACTATTCGCTAACTAAAACTTCCGACAACAATCACATTCATTGCAATTCAAGCCATACACAAATGTTTATTTCAGACATCTTTTAGTGACGAGGAGAATCAGTTATATAAGTGTATAAGTTAATGTTAAAACACAATACATTTTAATTTAATCATTATTTAAATTTTTTATTGACCTGTTTTTAAGCACTGTGCACTGTTAATGTTGAAAGTTAAAGTGGCTGGCAACAATAAATATTCTTATTAGGAATAAAACTGCCTTGTTTTTTAACTGTGCAGAGCTGTAGCTGAATAGTTAGGCCTACTACGCTACTGTATTTTAATGTTGGTCATTATGGTGGTACTTGGAGAGCCAAATATTTTCTGAGGTGGTATTTGGTATAAACGTTCGAGAACCACTGGTTTAATTGATCGTGTCTGTTTGGATCATAACCATGTGGTAACTGAGGAAGATTTTATTAACTAAAATATAGAGGAATTGTGTCCAAATTAATCTACCCTTATAATCCTACTTATGTATTGCTGGACCTAGCACATTCTATGTTGATGTAAGAGGCCATAAGTATGGGAAAATAGCCAAGCCCATATGATTAATTTTTGGGCCCCACTAGCAGAGTTATATTTCATGTTATTTTAGAGGCCACTAAGAGGCCTTAAGGAAAACCATCTGTTTCCCATGATAGTATTTACCTTAAGACCCCCGCCCCAGTGATTTAGGGTGACATGCTTGCGTGACTAGACCAGTATAAAAGCGGTCCTCAACCAAGTAAAGTTTAGTTCTCTATAGACAACTCGGCTTGATTGTCCTCGGCAATAAAGTCTATCTTTTGGCATCAAAACCCAAGACTCAAGAGTAATTCTTTAACGGGGAAAGAGGGGAGACCACAATATAACCTGTGTTAACTCTTCTTCATTCAAAGCTTCATAACATATAATCATCCCTTGTAATTAACTATTAACCCAAATAGTGTGAAATAACGGAATCAAAATGTATCGAATTGTGCAAGTTTGAAAGTTTAGACATTCCACATAAAAGACTGGTCTACAGGGAAGAGATTGTTAGGATATGACAATATTTGATTGAGATACAACTATTTGAATATATGGAATGTGATGGTGCAAAAAAATCTAAATATTGAGAAAATCTCCTTTAAATATTATTTAGTAATAAATAATATTATTTATTAATTACTACATATTATTAATCAAAAATTAAGTTTTGATATATTTACAGTAGGAATGTTACGAAATATTTTCATGGAACATGATCTTTACTTAATTTCCTAATGATTTTTGGCATAAAAGAAAAATCTATAATTTTGACCCATACAATGTATTTTTGGCTATTGCTACTAATATACACCAGCGACTTAGTCCAGGGTCACATATGTACTACTTATTTCACCTCATATTGTAATAATAATTAATGTTATTCTATTAATGATCAGACAAGTTATAATATATCATAATATATGATGGTGGTCCGACGGTGAGCCTGAAGACTATCTGGGGTTTTGCTTACATTTTGTTCCCCCCACTTTGAAAATGTGTGCCCCTGGTAATCACTAAATGCATTTTGTGCCAAAGCAATGATACAAAGTTCAACTCACACAGACTGCTGTTGTGCTTCACTGTGTAAATGGTTTTGAAAAAATGATCTAAGTATTGAGAAATGTGTCTTAGCGATTGTAAACAACAGTAAGAGTCATTTATGTTTATTTGTAGTCTGTCCAAGTGTAAATTCAGTGAGCATTCGTAACTAGGGATATTATCAATATCGTGGTATCGCAATAGCAAATATCTCAAATAAAATTGATGATATCATGGTCACATGACACTATGAAATGATATAGGTCTTCCAGGCAAAAAGTGTAGATTTTTAAATATTCTAACATAAAAGGTCTTTAAAGATGTGTTTTGTGCCATTATGCTTTGGCACAGTATCTGTCAAATGAACTAAAACTGAAAGCACAATATGGCTTGATCCCTTCATCAAGTCTGTTTTTGCTGCGCTTTTCATTTTCATTTATTTTACAATGCAATTGTTTTACAATATATGGCTAGTACTGTCATAGGAATAACAATAATATAAAATTATTATTATTATTATTATTATTATTATTATTATACTCTAATTTGTTTGGTTCCTAAAACACCACTGTGAATGTAATTTAGACAGTATTATACAACTAAAAAGAAGTTCAAGTCCCATTTAAAGTTTTCAACTTTTTTTCTGACATAAGTTTTCTTAGGAACATGGGTTAGAGCTTCTAATTTTGAACTCTCAAAGTGCATTAGATAGAAGAATTTAACTTTAAAATGTACAACATTTTTATTTTTTCCAAGTCTTCATTTGTCTATTTTGAAAGCATTACCATAAATATCATATTGTGGACTTCATATTGCAGTATTATCATATCGTGAGATTTTGATATCCTTACATCCCTATTTATAATCATATAAGGTTTTCACTCACAGAACATAGTTGATTGCTCTGTATGTGTTTGTGAGAGATTTCATGTGTCTCTCTTTCATGAGTTTCTCTTCAGCGAAGCCATTCTGATAATCGTTGAAATCAAACACAGTTCGAAGATCCGATGAAAACTGGACAGCAGCAAACTGACAAACAGAAAGACAACAAACAACATTAACATCATTAGATGTCATGTTCACACCTCATTACACAGTACAGTGTTTGTACTGCACACTTTTACACACTTATTTTCACATGTTAAGTATTTCCACATTTATCCACAAGTTTCCTATGCTCCATGAGGTCTTGCGTCAAAAGTGGGAGCGTCTTCCGGTTCAAAGTAAACAAGCAGGACGTGACACTCATTCATTCAACGGTTGACAGCAGTGATGGGCAAATAAAGCCTTGTGAAGCACTGAGAATTTCCTGAATTTCTGTCTCTGATAAATTCATTTGCCCATTAAACTGTGGCATTAAATGCTAGTACAAATATCTATAAGATGTATTACAAGAATAATGTACATATATATGAATTGCATATGCCAAATATTTAATTGTTCTGAAATTTTTCATATTACTTATATGAGTGGGTTTTTTAAAAAATGTAATTAAATAAGTCTGAATATGTAAGATCTGGGGGTTCAAACATTCATCACATTCTCTCATAAAGGTTTGCAACTTCACAAAGTAAACAATATATATTGTTATATATATTATTTACCTTTATGGATGAGTCTGAAAGTTCCTTCATAACATTTTTAATAAAGTCTTTGTTCATTTGAAACTCATGTGTTCTCATACTGCTGGATCCATCAAAGAGAAATACCACATTGACTTCTCTCTTGGTGCATTCTGCAGAAAGATCACAGGATACAGAAACTCACTTTAGCAGTCAAACCAAATCAATAATTTACCAAGTATATAACTGAGCAAGTAGGGAAGTGGATCTAAGTGCAGGTTAACTTTAATAAACAAGCAGGTAAGGAACTGGGGAACTCATGCAATGACTGGCAAACCACGAGTGAAACACAACACCCCTAGAGTTTACAACAGGGAGAAACGGTTTAAATTGAATGGTATTACAGAAGAAGAACGAAAATTGAGTAGCTATAAAATGTTATATTAAACTCTAAAGTAAAACACACATTAGGCTATACTAGTGAATACTAAATACAAAGCTAAAATGAATAAACGAGTAAAGTGAAACTCAAAGGCATTGGGCTCACAAGCCTCTCTCATCGACATCCAAATGTTTCCATTTTTCGCTATGTAACATTTGGTTGCTAAACTATTATCCACGATGTTGTTGAAATGCAAAATAAAAATATTTAGACATAAAAAAACTATTATCCATGATGTAAACAAGTCTTTGTACTTCACTTGTGTTCAAATTATCTACGTAAATCATCCTTCACAAGTGCAAAAAAATTTGGGTGCTGCACGCTGATTTTACAGTGGACCTTTTAAAACTAAGCAGTGAAACTTTTATGTTTGGTTGACTGCATTTTAATTTGATTAACGGCTGAAATGTCAAGTTAGTAATGCTGAAATTTGTACGTGTGCATGTGAGGCGCCTGCGCGATCAGTTACATTTATTAAAGTTAAGATATAACAAATAAAATGCATTAAGAGTGTCACAAAAATGAAAGTCTTTTGTTAATCTGTTAATTATTTAAGAGAAATATATTTTGTGTATGCTAGCCCTATTTATTTTATTGCTTTTTTCATTTCTGTTTTTCTCCGTTCACCGAAGTGCAGCAGGTGGGTGATGTGATATTTATGCTGCTATTTGTGCATATAAAAAAAAGGCTTCGTTTGTCGGCCAGGGAAATAATCTAAATGAATACAATGCTGTCATTATACAATTCTCCGAAATCCTCTATGCTGCACGTAAATTCAGGCTAACTCAAAAACATGCGTACACGAGCTCAGACCTGACGTGAGATTTGATCGTAGCCACGGCTCATGTCCATATTAATAGATTCCAAACTTTGCGTAGAAACAACCGTATGCCCAATTTTCTGTTGTACGTTCATTTCATAAATGAGGCCCAAAGGGAATACGTGCCAATAACATAATATCATATCTTAAATTAGAGGTGCTCAAACTCGGCCCTGGATGGCCAGTGTCCTGCAGAGTTTTGCTCCAACTCCAATTAGACACACCTGAACCAGCTAATTAAGCCCTTACTAGACTTAGTAGAAACTTCCTGGCAGGTGTGTTGATCTCAACTGTGCAGGACCCTGGCCCTCCAGGACTGAGTTTGGGCACCCCTGTCTTAAATATTTAATTGATTTGTCAAGAAATATACCTCCAAATGAAATGCAACAAACCAATAGATGCTTCACAGTGTTAAAGTCTGAAATTGTTATACTGCATCAAGTGCTGTAAGTCTTGGTAGCATCGGCAGTTTCTGTGTATGACTAAACAAACCTTGGTAAGCAACAGTAAAGTTAGAGATGGCCTGTAAGCTGCTGTTGAACTGGTAGCAAGCGCCGATCAGATACGAGTTTCCATCACACTCAGGAGAAAAATATGGACCGCAGCTCTGAGAAAGAGACAGACACAATCTGAGACTTCAGGAGCTTCAGCAAATCACAAAATCAGCTGAAACAATGTTAGAAAATAAACATCACATGTAGACATGGCAGTATTCGGTAATGTGACATATCATGATAATATATACAATATTTTTACCATAGGTGCCTAAAAATACAGTAAATAATTCTTTATTACAAATTATTCAGTTTTTTTTTAACACATTTTAAGAATACTTTTCCTATCATCTGGTTAAAATGCACAACACTGCTGTATGCTGCATCACAGACGCATGATGTAAACAAGCTCAACATGATGGGAAGTTCACAGCTGAACCAGTGTAAGAGATGCGCTAAATGAAAATCCATATCCGCTTGTTAAGTCTGACGTTGCACGTCACCGCTTCTGGCTCCAAACGCTCTAACAGATGCCTCGAGAAAACAACAAACGGTGCATATATACACTGACAATGTGATATAATACTATCAAAAAATTATAATCCCAGCCTAAATGTGTAATATGAAAAACAGTGCTCATAAATGGCTGTTGAGACAGTATTCTCAAGTGAAACGAGTTGAGGCTTGGACCCAGAAACAGCATTTGTTAAGTCATGACTTAACAAGCAGATTCACTCTGACAACAGATGGCGCTGACGGAATGGCAGAAATCTAGTCATTACCCTGGTAAAGCCGGGCTCACACTACAGGATTTTTAGCCCGATTTTCCCCTCCCGAGAATTGGAGCAAAAATTTTGTCGAGCACCTCGATCGGTCCCGATGTTCAGTACAGATTATCTGTTAATGTGAGACATTCACAGATCGAATCTTGCACCTCCTGATCTGCTCTCACACAAATTGGGGCTGCCCCGATCATATCAAACATGTTTGATATTCAGGATTTTAAATCAGGATGATCACGGCTATGATTACATCAGTACTTTCACAACAGCCAATGCACGACCGCAAAACAGCTGCTGTACGGTCCATTGGATAGTGGAGATGGAGGAAACTGCTTCTTATGTTTCTGTAGTAACATTGTCTGTATAATATGTTGAAAACATACCACAACCACATGGAGCAATGAAAGCTCTGGAGTGAAATTGTCTCAGTTTTGAACGTACCAGGTGAGTGCATAAAGCTGCTAGCACGCTAACTAACATTTGTAAACATTAGTTGCTGAAATGACAATCAGTTGCGTAAGATCATGTGAGGCGCTCCCTTTTTAAGGGATTTAAGGGAAGATAATTTGCAAAGATTTTCCTTATGTGTGCGCTGCAACCGGATTTCATAATCGGTCAGAATTTAAAAATCCTGTAGTGTAAGCCCAGCTTTACCCTGTGAAAAAAATCAGCTGCACTACTTTCTGTTTCTGAACAGGATTTAAATGATTTAAACAGCCATTCAGATATTTGTGCTCGCTGCGGTGTTCATCACAGCGTTAAACATGTAAATACTTAGACTTAATAAGCTGTTTATTTTCTGTTAATATGGACTACAACATGCCCTAGATTTATTATTATTTGAAAATGTTTTGATTCTTTAATGTGTAGCTTTATATTAAAGCGCCATGTAACACCACACCAACAGAGGGAGCCCTTGCCCAAGAACTGTCTGTTACAGCTCCCTCTGCTTCTTCTATGGTTGCTCCCTGTTATATAAAGAGGGCCATGCCAAACAGGCATTGGCGAAGTATTGTTTTGCCGTAGCGGACTCTACCAAGCGGTTTCCCTGTTTCATTGCCTTGTTTTGTTGCATTGTCATAATTTTGCCTTGATTCATAGCCTTGTTTCATTTGATACTTTAGACTGCTCTCTGATATTTTGATCTTCTTGCCTGTTTTTGGATTACGCTTTTGTCTTGCCCAGGTTATCACTGTTTGTTTGGAGATCGACCCTGCAGGTTTTGACCATGTTGTGTTCCAATAAAGCTTGCACTTGGATCTATCCACGCTGTCTATTGAGTCCTGTTGCACTCCATTAATTAACATTATAGTTCAATAATTAGTTAACATAAACTGGCAATAAAAAATTCTTCTGAACATTCATTAATCTTAAGCTGCTTTTCCACCAAAATTACCAGAAACAATTTGCCCCAGAAACACTTTTTTCCCCAGACCTGCTGCTGTTTTCCATCATGGTCTAAAGTACTGTAAAGATTAGGCAAATACTCTGGTGACCTAGGACTGTGCACAACTTTCGGACTTCGCAAGTTCGACTCGGGAGTGTGAGTTCCCGGCAACGGGATGACGCAAGTCTGGTAATTCTGCAAACACAGGACACAGCATTTTCACCCCTTGTCCTACACTCCAGTACCTGGAGATTTGGTTCACCCTACATCGCTGTTTTACCTTTTTTGTTAAGGGTATTTTATCTTCTTTTCATGTTTACTTTGCAAAGGCTGGGTCGGTGCATCTGCAGCGACGTAGGATGATTTTGAAATGGTTTTTGAAGTTGAGGGAGAACATGAGATGGGAGTTTTTCGACATACCCTAACTGTCTTGAACCAGAATACACAGAGTTCAGAGACAAGAGCAAGACATTGGAGGTGACTTTAATACAGTTATTAATCCAACCCAAGACAAATCAAATACACCACCACAATTTAAGCCATGGCAATCCACAGAAACCATTAAACAATACATGACTGACCTTGGTCTTGGCGATAGCTGGAGATTGAGAAACCAGAATTTAAGAGAATACACTTATTTTTCAGCAGTTCATAAATCATACTCGCGTATTGATTATTTCTTAACAAGCAACTCTCTCATCCCAGACATTTTAAATACAACAATTAATCCTATCATCATATCCGACCATGCTCCAGTCACTATAACTATTAATAATACAGATATGGCAAAAAAATCATTTAGATGGAGGATGAATACATCACTGCTTAATGACAAAGACTTTAATGAATATTTTAAAAAAGAATGGGCATTTTTCATGGAAACAAATAACATACCAGGCACTTCTGCAATAACTCTCTGGGAAACAGCTAAAGTTGTTTTAAGAGGAAAAATTATATCATACTCTACATATAAACTCAAAAAAGAACAAAAATTAGAAAAAGACTTAGAAAATAAAATACACACATTACACAATAGTTATTCCCGTAATCCTGATGAACAGATTTTAAAGGAGATTAACAAAACTAAGGATGATTATGAAGCTATTATAAATAAACGGATAGAATTTCAAAAACAATGTCTTAGACACACAATATTTGAGCATAGTAACAAATCAGGTAAATACTTAGCGAATCTACTCAAACGTAATCGAGAAAAACACTAATCCCGATAATTAAGAACACAGAAGGAAAGACACTCCACACCATACAAGATATCAATGATACCTTTCGTACATTCTATAAACATCTGTATAGTAATAACAAAGATTCAAATACCAAAGACACTAATACATTCCTCAATAAAATAATCTTACCCAGTTTAACCTCCACACAAAGAGAATCATTAGATAAATCTATATTAGAAATTGAATATAAACAGGCTCTTGACTCACTATCAAACAATAAAGCACCAGGCTTAGATGGGTACCCACCTGAATTTTATAAACACTTCTGGTCGACTATATCACCATTATTCATGCAAATGACAACAGAAATTAAAAACACTTCTTCTATTCCAGCACATATGAACACAGCGTTAATTACAATATTACTCAAACCAAATAAAGACCCAACATTATGCACTAGTTATCGCCCATTATCTCTTGTTAATACAGATTTAAAAATAGTAAGTAAAGCTTTAGCAACCCGTCTGGAATCAGTAATTACATCTCTCATCCATCCGGATCAAACAGGTTTCATAAAGGGACGCCAATCATCTAATAATACCAGACGATTATTCAATATAATGAACATATGTAAGCAAAATAAGGAAAAAACTATAATCATATCACTGGACGCAGAAAAAGCTTTTGATAAAGTTAATTGGCACTTTCTTTATACTACACTTAAAAAATTTGGATTTGGAGACTCTTTTATCAACTGGATTAAAACATTATATAAAACACCATTAGCTTCTGTTATAACAAATGGTAAAATATCTTCACCATTCCAACTTCAGCGAGGGACTCGACAAGGCTGCCCCCTATCTCCATTACTCTTCGCTTTATTCATAGAACCTTTGGCTATTGCAATAAGACAGAATGATAACATCCATGGAGTAACATCACATAACACTAATCATAAAATTTCTTTATACGCAGACGATATATTACTGTTTATACAAAACCCCCAAATATCTCTTTCAGAAATAATTAAACTCATCAATAAATATTCGACTATATCAGATTATTCCATAAACTGGACCAAATCAACAATTTTACCACTGAATTTGAATTCACATGACAATAGTATACAGAATACACCATTCTCAATAAATAATATAACATATTTAGGAATAAAAATCTCCCAGAACCTATCTGACTTATTTAACCTTAATTTTATTCCACTACTAAAAACAATAGAAGATGACTTAACTAGATGGATGAATCTACCACTTTCCATTATAGGCCGCATTGCAACAGTTAAAATGTGTATACTACCAAAAGCTCTTTACTTATTTACCATGACACCAGTACAGCCAACTAAGAAATGGTTCTCCTCATTAAATCAATCTATAAGTAAATTCTACTGGAAAAACAAGAAACCTAAAATAAGTTTACAAAAGTTACAAAAAAATAAAGCTCAAGGTGGTTTGGCAGCACCTAACTTTCTACACTATTACTTAGCATCTCATCTACAATACCTATGTAAATGGATAAGACATGACACTACCCAAAACCCATGGCTAGAGTTAGAACAAGCAGAATGTAAAGACATTGCTATATCTGACCTCCCATCACTCACTAAAAAAATTAAAAAACAAAATCTATTTTCAAATCCAATGATTAAAACAACTCTCACTGCTTGGTGGCAAACTAATACACTGACAAATCATGTGCTCACTCCACATATCAATTCACCCATATGGAATAACCCGGATTTTACTATCAACCATAGTCCACTCAGCAATAAAAAATGGAAGGAGAAAGGCATCACACACTTACATCATCTGTTTCCGGGTAACACCTTCATTACATTTACAGAATTAATGCAGAGATTTAATCTAGGAAAAGAACACTATTATTACTATCTACAAATTAAAAATTCTATTAAAACCACAACAGGAATCAATGATATAGCACAACCTCCTCCAATTTTATTAGCACAATCAGTAACTCTGCAAAGCCGCTTTCGAAATTATGTGCTTTAATATCATCTATAGACACAAACACTGCTGCACCAGTAAAACAATGGGAAAAAGACCTTAATATCAGCACAGATAAGGAATTTTGGGAAACAGTTTGCGGAAATATTTTTATCTTTAGCACAAATACAAATATCCAATTAATTCAGTATAAAGTTGTACATAGAACACACATTACGCAACACAAGATGTTTAAAATGGGCCTAGAAAATTCTGACAGATGCACCAACTGCAGTTTAAATACACAAGACACCTATCTTCATGCAGTTTGGTTATGCCCACCAGTTAATCAATTCTGGACAGATGTCACAAATAAATTAACAGAAATCTTCAAAATTATTATCCCAATGCTCCCAGTACTATGCCTTATCGGTGACACATCTCAAATTAACCCAGCTTTTAAACACCCAGTTCCTTTACTCATGTCTCTAGCTATCGCCAAGAAAACTATATTACTTAACTGGAAAAATAAATGCCAAATTTCAGTTACACAATGGATACATTTGTTAAGGGAACATATCATTCAAGAACAACATACAACAAAAACACAAAACCAGCTACTCAGATTTAATACAACTTTCAGCCCTCTGTTTTCACCATTAAATATTGAATAAAACTAGCTGATGAGCTGATGCCCCAATTAAGCCTCAAGATTTATAATTGATGCCTCAAACTAATTTTATGATATACAAATACAAACAATGATATTATATTTATATGATAGCTGTATGATAACTGACTTTGATGAAAATGAAATTTGTTTGTTTTTGATATTTTTAAATCCGGCATATTACTACTAATATTAATACTACTTCTGTTGTTACTATTATTATTGCTATTATTATTATTATTATAGTCAACAGGGTTGGAGGCAGTGGTTGTATATGTGTTATGTATTAATTTAGATAGCACATAAGCTTTCAGGGTGTTGCAGCTGCTTTGTCCCTGTCGGTGGGTCTGACGGGCACATCTGGGCGGCACGGGCTCTATCGGTATCTTGGCTAAGGTAACCTGACCCCTCCATTTGCTGCTCCTGTCAGCATTGCCCCATCTTACTGAGTTTGACGAAATCAAAATTGAAACTATGCTGGATGTGGTGTCTTTGGTTGGGGAGCTGACTGATGAACACCAGGACTACGGCCAGTTTGCAACATAAAAAGGGTTCAGTGGATAAAAACAGTACTAATAATGAGCGGTCACCCATCAGATCACGCACAGACTGGGGGAGCCTGTTCTGGAGGTGCATGGTGTGGTGGACCATTATATAAAATGGCATTCACTGGCATAGGAGTGGGGTCTAGTCACTGGCAGGGTGAGATACAAGGTGGAGGGACAGGATGGAGTGGGGACAATGTTGGGGTCTGTGCCGATGGGTGTGTCGGATGTGCTCGCTGGCGGGGATGGGGAGGCTGCTGGACCTTAGGGGATGGGAGACATCATTTACAATAATTAGCAATAACTCTACCAATTAGTCTATTTTATACTAGTGTGCTATTACTATTACAATCATCGATGCTCCCACTGCTTCCACCTCTGTGTCCATTACTGGTTTCATTATATTATTATATTTCTACTAGGGCTCCTCTTAATTATCTGCTCAGTCACGTAAAAAGTAGGATATCATCTGTCATTGATGTTACTGCATCCTGGATCTGTGTCATTATACTGAGGTTAACATCTACTGCTCCGATTGCTGTTTAACATTGTATTATAATATTACTACTATTGTATTTTGAATTGCTTCCCGTTCAATATTTAGTACAGTTATGTCTATAGTTAAATCTTTTTACTAAACAACACAGAAATCGAATGATTTGACTTATCTCTGTACCCATGTAAACTACCACATCCATACATTTACAGCTTGTTTTTTTGTCTTTTCCTCATCTTTGTTCCCATCTTCTTGTAATTTTCTTTTTTTTTTTTTTTTTGCTTTGTTCTGCCTTGTTTTATTTAGTTTTCTCCCCCTCTGTGTCTCATTTGCGTATATATGTGTATATATCTGTGACTGGTCTCAGTCTGTGTCATCATGTTGCTGTCTATCTATGTTTTATTGTGCTTAATAAAAAAAAAAAAAAAAAAAAAAAAAAAAAAAGAGCAAGACAAGATGAGCATTTGAGGTTAAAAAGTATTAAATTGTACTATTTTTTTTTTTTTTAAATGAAAATAACCAATCGTTTTGCTGGACAAGACCCTTACAGTCACAGCAGCAGACGACACAGCAGCAGACATGCCAATGAACCGGACACTCTCTGAACCTGTCAAACACCAGCAAAAACACATGAGAGAGAGAACACAATATCATTAGCTCAGTATAAAAGCAATGAAAGTCAACAGCAGTCACTGATATGGCTGTGATGGTGATACCTGGCCGCTGCAGCTGTTTGCAGGACTGCAGATCTGCAGTGCAGCTGTAAATTTCCCCTCTTAAATTTCCTTGTAATGGGGCTCCAACAATGATCCTGAGAAGAACACCCACACAATCAATCAGACATACAAGACGGCCAGAAAACACCTAGCAACCACTCAGAACACCCTAGCAACCAGTGTGTGTGTGTGTTTAACTTACTGTTTCCTGTTTCCAAACTCAGTCTGATAAACGCTGTAACCAAAGAAATCTTCTGGTGTGCCATTAAATCTCAGTGGATGTTCAGTGTCGATGTTGAAGGCCTCTGACAGAGACGCTGGAGAAGCAAGAGAGACTGTTGAGTTCCATCTCAGAATGTGGTGTGAGAAACATGGCAGATTTATCGTCTCATTGTAACCTCTTTCAAGACTCCAGAATATGAGCATTTTATTGCTCAGAGGCTTGTTTTTTTTATTTTATTACATTCAGGTTTGTCAACTTTAATGGTCAGCAGAGTACGATGAGAGGCAAGAACTAATGGGAGAAGCAAGTGGAGAACAGGAGCTGCAAAGTACTTTTAGCTGGGACTATCTTCTGGGAAGCTTTTAGCTGGGACTATCCTACACATTGTTCTTTACTCCCTACGCCCTGACCAGGGTTGCCAGGTTTTCACAACAAAACCCACCCAATTGCTACTGAAAACCATCCCAAAAGTAGCACAATCACATTTTTTGGTGGTGTTCCGCTGGTCAAATTAGCATTCCAGGGGCTAAATATTATGTTATTGGGGTCGTGTCAACCCGTGGACATGAAAAACAACCCGCGGCAACAGTGTTAAAGTAGCCCAATTCCATGGGAAAACCGCAGACTTGGCAACACTGTCCCTGATGCAGGAAATTTGGTTAAATTTACTTCGAAACATTGTTTTACAGATTTGCGCTATACCGTGGCCTGCAGTGTCTTCACACACAGACAAAACTTACTAGAGAAATATGAAGTGTGACATAATTATATCTCTGTAAATAAATACAACTCACAAACTTTAATGCCCTTTGAATGGAAAATTTACACTCCCTTCAAACTGGTATCATGTCGGAATATCCTGTGATGTACTTCGCAGGGCACTTACGGTTTAATCGAACACATGTATAAAGTGATAAGAGATGCATACAAAATATGCTGAGCGGTGTTATGTGAGGGCTGGAATTGGGAACCACTGGCCTAACCTAAATGGACGACCTGAGGATGATGTGAATGCCAGCAAGTAGAAATAATGCTCAGAATGCTTGTCGATTAAACATCTCTGATGGTATTTATTGATATGGATTTTAATCGGGTTACAAGAAAAGATAGGAAATGGATTTAATTGCAAACAGTTACTACTGAATTTGTGTGCGATATGCTACGCTGGCATTCGAGTCCACACATCTGCAACAAGTGGGCAGCTCCAAACTAACAGGCTACCACTGAGTGAATAATCTGCATTACATAAAGAAAAAAACTTTTTAAAGATTACTTATTGTTGCCAAGTTATCTAGAATGACCATGCTAAGGAAAAGACAATGTAGGAGACAGAGTAATCATTTATTTCTAACAACAACAAAAAAAACATTTCTATAACTCAAGAAAATAAAATTGAAAAAATTCTGGAAAACAGGTAGAATAAGCAATAAACCTACAAGTAGGATCTAGACATGTTTAGTAGGAATTTAATTTGACTTTGAAGTGTTGGTGTGTGTGTGTGCACCTGGTATTTATCACGTTATGGGGACCAAATGTCCCCACAAGGATAGTAATACCAGTAAATTTTGACCTTGTGGGGACATTTGTGAGGTCTCCATGAGGAAACAGGCTTATAAATCATGCAGAATGAGTTTTTTTTGAGAAAGGAAAAGTGCACAGTCTCCTGTGAGGGCTAGGTTTAGGTGTAGGGTGATTGAAAATAGGGTTTGTACAGTATAAAAACCATTACACCTATGGAATGTCCCCATAAAACATGTAAACACAACATGTGTGTGTGTGTGTGTGTGTGTGTGTCTTTGTTTTTATTACATGGTGGGGTCCTCAACATGAAAACACACTCACATAGTGGGGACCAAAAACATAGTGGGGACCAAATCCCCGGTCCCCACAATGTTTTGCTTGTAAAAGGCTCAGGGGGTGTTGCTGATATGCCTAGTGCAGTTTTTTTTCTGGTTCCCCTCCATGCACATAAACCGGATTTCTCTGTGTGAGTGTGTGTGGCGGCGCTACTCTACAGCGCCCCTGTAGCCCGGCCGCGGAACTGCACCTCTACACACACTGACGCGATACACACACTGCTCATGCGTAAATCTGTAGATCACCTAACCAAATCAACGGTAATCACCGTCAATCAATATCCATCGATGGATGAATCGATATTTTCAGGTAATTAGACAGTTTTTTTCACATTATTTCGTTAATTCAATAATCTAAGGAAGTCACAGTATAGTTTAATCCTTTGTGAAATATCTGAAATGTAGTTAATGATTTTTTTTTAACGAGATGTCTGTTTGTTTTTATTAGTCTTAAAAAAAAATATGCCGAAATCACCGATAAACTTTAACTGCTTGTCTGCACGTAACTTAACCTGTTTACATGAGGAAAATATTATGCTAACTTGCTAAATCTCTGGCACCTCGCAGCGCGAGGACGGCTTGTTTCTGCCTCGACCAAAGCGGACGCGCCGAGGAGCGCGCACACCACGGACAAAGTTCAAATGAGTTGTTCAAATGAACTTTTGTCGCTGCGCTCTGAAGGGCTGCACTGAACCCAGCTTTCCGCGTTCGGTGTGAAAGCCGCTTAATGCATTATACATTGCTGAAGTTTACAACATAGAGGTGTGCCCGGTTTGGGTATAAAAGCAAATTGCGAGCACTTTCCACGGTAGACCGTGCTAACTTGTCGATCAGCCACTTCAGCCGTTTCATCATCAGACTCTGGCTCGAATTGTTATGGTAAAATCGATGCCATCTCTTCTATGTATTGACAAGTATCCAGGGCTGTCAGTCAGTTATGGCAATGGGCGTTTCATTTTCCGACACGCTGTACGCGGTAGACCAATCATAAAGGACTGCGCCATCTGACCAATCACAGCAGTGAGGGCTCACGGAAAGGAGGGGTTTAGAGAGACTGATTCTTCGAACTGCTTCGCACGAGTCGTTTATGAATCATTTAGAAATGGGGTAAATTTAAATCTATTTTTGGAGAAAACTGAAGTGTTTTTTGACCTTGCGTACATGTAAACCTGTTTTGGGAGTCTATTAAAACAATATTAGCAACCTTTAAAATCGCATATTAGGGGCACTTTAACCAACAAAAGATGTTAAATAAATGTATACATATTAAGTAAACCTACTGTATCTGAAAAATGAGTTTAGTTTGTATCTCTACCCAAGAAATGAAATTTGCCATCATTTATTCCAGTTTTCCCAAATGTAATTGTTGATTTGGTCTAAAGAGAGAAAAATCAATGACTGTTTTATTTTATTTTAAACTATTTTAAAACAGCTACCACAACAAATATTGGTAACTGCTGTTTGACTAAAAGTTGACAAAAATGAAATAACTTCAACTAAAACTACGAAAGACCAAAATGACTAAAATGTGACTAAGCCTATTAAGCATTTTCCTCTCAAGATAAATCAAAAATGCCTGTCAAAACACTGTATAAAATCTCTCTGAGAAGTTTGTTACATGGTAAAACATATAACTTCCTGTTGCCAGTAGGTGGCGCTATGACTGTAACTGAATATGGGCATGTAGATGTCTTCAGGTCAGGAGTGTTATCACACATGTGAAGTTTGGGGCAGATCGGACATTGTATGTCTGAGTTGTAAAAACGTCCTGTTTCATGGCAAAACATCGAAATTGGTCAGGCCGCCATGGACACACCGTTTAACAAAAACTCTAGATCTTCACAATTTTAAGAGATTTTCCTCACTGCAGAACACAAGATCTAGGGGGCAAGGTTTGATCCAGTTCCAATCCTCCCACGTTCATACCTGCAAACTTGTCGCTTTTCGGCGACAATCGCCGTTTTCATTGTCAATTGGTTCTACACGTGAATCGTGGATCCAATGCTGGAATTTCCGTTAGCAAGATAGCAAATTTTCTAGCCATCTAACATTATTAGCTAGTTGTAATGTTAATTCCTGCATTGTCTGACCGTCTTGCTAACTAAAGTTAACCATTTAGCTTGCTACGTAAGTATATAGTATTTCAGATAGCCAACTTATTAGGCTATGTTCACACTTGGCGTCTTTTTTCAAACTGCCAGCGTCTGTTTTACATTCTAATCCTATGGAGTAAACCGTCTTTTCAAAAAAGTCATGAGCGCTTTTAAACGTACGCCAGCGTCTTTTTCTGCAGCTCAAAGCGTCTTTTCAAGTTGAAAAAAGTTCAACTTTTCTGAAAGAAACGCCTACGTCAAGCGTCTTTTTGACAGCTGACCAATGACAAGCCAGTAGCCAGAACTGACGTTTCCATAACAACAAGAACAAGAAGAAAAAATGGAGACGGTGCCGGTTGATAGACTTTTATTTTATTGTTAGTGTGAACATAGCCTTAGGTTGTAACCTTATCATTAGCCCCTAACTTAAGCCAGGTGCTCTGCCCTGAGTTCTGGCTACTACTCCAATTCTGAGCTACCCTGATTAACGACACGTTATGGAGGTTGTCGTGTGCGCAGCAGTCATTCAAGTCAGCTGGATGTAGCCCAAGCGTAGCCCTACTTTTAAAGCGTTTTTGATGTGTTGATGTGGGTAGATGTGACTGTTTACACAACAGCTGATGCGAGAGTAATACAGTGTAACATAAAGCAATTTGACGTCTTGTTGCATTGGATGCGCCGCATTACTTGTAAACAATGTCTATTTAGAATCTGGCGAACGTGCAAGGCTAATGCATCGCCAACAGCAAATTTCTGTAGAAGGAAAAAATAAATGTTTTTCAGTATAATATAATTTGTGTTTTTTGGTACTTTTGTTGTTTTCTTATTTTAGTGTCATGTGCCTAACACTTACTTGAGTTCACAGTGTCGGCGTCGGCATCACCCATTCTGCCTCCCCCCCCCCCACACTGTCACCTTTTTTTCTCTGATGAGTTTGCAGGTCTGCACCTTACATATACCTAAACCTACCCATCTCCACCCCCTAGATGTGGGTCCAACCCTGTCTCCTGGATCTTGTGTTCTGCAGTGAGGGGCTACTGTAATTTAACATCTCAAGGGGCTTTGGTGAGTTGCAGTGTAATTTTGACAGGCGTTTTTGATTTAGTCTTAGTCTTCATCTCGAGACGAAAATGCTTAACAGTCTTAGTCTCATTTTAGTCTTTAATTGTTTTAGTCTAGTTTTAGTTGATGAAAAGTCATTGCATTTTTGTCAACTTTTAGTCATTACTTTTAGTCAAACTGCAGTTACCAACATTTATTTTGGTAGCTATTTTATGATCTTCAAACAAAAATAGTCATTGATTTTTCTCTCTTTAGACCAAATCAATTAAGCTTATGAGAAATTTGAACCAAGGATTGAATTTAGGAAAACTGGAATAAATGATAACAAATTTCATTTCTGGGTAGAGATACAAACTCATTTTTCAGATACAGTAGGTTTGACTAAGGTTTGACTGTTAATATAAAGCCACCAAACAACTAACACACACACACACACAGCCGAGCTCCGTCACTTTAACTTGTAAATGTAAAAAAAATATTCTTCAAACATGCACACACATCTAAATGAACACATAGTTTTACATAAACTTGTAATGACTCTAAGCCAAAACAAACACTACAAGAAACTTGAAACATTGTTTACTTATGAGTCATTTGTATCTTATAAAGAAATGTCTCACCCCACACGAAGAGAATCCAGATTTGTGTCTGCATTCTGCTGTTGCTGGTCTGTATGTGATGGGATTGCTCAGAATACTTCATTTCAGCTCAGTGCCAGAACTCCTCCGCTTCGGCTCTGGAGAGAGCGTGTGTAATCATTATTCTGACCTAATTCTGACACGCTTGCTCTAGTTCCAACAACAGTACAAATGTTTTTGCCACTTTCTCTTTAGTGTAGATGGGTCATTGACGTATAAGAATTTTCGACAGGCCATTTTTAAAATACCAAAAATTGTAAATAACCCTCGTTTATTTGGGTTATAATTACCAAGATCAATATAATATTCTGATATAATTTAATTCTGTATTTTCTTAATATTAGTTTTGTGTTTATTATAATTTGGATTGTTTCTTTGCACTTTTTAAGTTATTTAACCGATAGAGACTTTTATTTTGAAAGGCGGCTTGACAGAAATGCACAGTGCCCGCTCATGGACGGAGATCGGTCGGAGGCGGTTGGCAACAGCTGGATTGTGACTGGAGCGTTGATGGAAGGAAGTGGCGTAGACTACGGAAGTGATCCGGAAATGGAGGAAAGTAGTGTGTATGATGACAGTGGAGGTAATGCAAGTAACGTGTGGAAAATAGTGGATAGACGGAAAAGAAGCTGGGGGCAAATCTCAGAATCGGGTAGTGAAAAGGAAAACCATCAAGTGAAAAGGAGGAAGGAGGAATACAAGTACTGCTGAAGTTTATTTCGGAAACTGATGTAGTGATTAATCCTCTGAAACTAATTAAAACACTGAAGGAAGAGGTAGGTATGCACAATACCAGAAGAAAAACAGTGGTTAGAGGAGTGATAACAGGGATTCCTACCGACGTTTCAGAGGATAAAATTAAGAAAAATTTGTCTGGAGCAGCAGTAAAGGAGGTGAGAAGACTCAAATGTTTCAGAAATAATGAAAGAGCAGATAGTCTATCAGTAATGGTGCACTTTGATGAAAACAAATTGCCAGAAAGGGTTTACTTAGGATATGTAAGCTATATGGTCAGACCTTATGTTCCTCCGCCATTGAGATGTTTTAAGTGCCAAAAATATGGTCATGTAGCAGCAGCGTGCAGAGGCAAACAAAGATGTGCACGTTGTGGTGGAGAACACGAGTATGGTAAATGTGGGCAAGGAGTAAGCCCAAAGTGCTGTAATTGTGGGAAAGAACACAGTGCAGGATATGGAGGATGTCAGGTGAGGAAGAATGCAATGAAAATTCAAAACGTTAAAATAACAGAAAGAATCTTGTATGCTGAAGCTGTGAGAAAGGTGACAAGACAGCACCACAGACTAGCACCATGATGAAGGAAAACAAAATAGGGAACGAAGAAGCAATAGATAAAGTAGCATTGGTTACATTCATTGCAGAGGTAGTGAATTGTTCTGCTCAAACTGAAAGTAGAACTGAAAAGATCAAAATCATAATCAAAGCTGCAGAAAAATATTTAGAATTAGACGGAGTTACTGTTGAAATGATAAATGAAAAACTTAAGGTGCAAGCAGTAAACAGTAAGAAAACAAACAAACAGAAAAAATGTGGTGGTACTTAATGGTACTCACAATCTTGCAATGGAATGCAAGAAGCTTAATCGCTAACGAACAGAAATTTAAGAAAGTTATATCAGATCATGAAAATAGTCCTGACATTATCTGTGTGCAAGAAACATGGCTTAAACCCCAATTAAACTTTGTAATACATGGGTATGCTTTGACAAGAAGAGATAGAAGGGAAATGGTGGGGGGGTAGCAACATTTATTAAACAAGGAATAGAACATAGAATAATTAAAACTAAAGGAGATCAAGAAGTTGTGGTGGTTGAAATTTGGGAGGGAAAGCAAAATATTACAGTTATCAATTTTTATAATCCCTGTCTCAGGTTGAGCAAGAAAATATTAGAAGAAATTGGAGGAAGTGGAAGTCAGAGAACGATTTGGTGTGGAGATTTTAATGCGCACAGTATGTTATGGGGGAGCACCTCAACAGATAATAATGGAAGCATGGTAGAGGTAATGTTAGATTGGGGAAATTTAGTATGTATTAATGACGGGACGTATACAAGGGTGGATGTGGCACAAGGTAAATATTCCATGTTGGATTTGACGCTTGTATCGGAGAGATTAGCTGGAAAATGTCAGTGGAAAGTTTTAGAGCAAAACACTATTGGTAGTGATCACTTTCCTATCTGCACTAAAATTGGGATAGAAATAGCACAAACTAAGGAGGAACGAAGGCCAAGGTGGAGGTTCAAATCAGCGGTTTGGGTTAAATATGAGGAGAAAAGTCAAAGGAAAATAGAAAATGTAAATGAGTGTGTGGAGGATGTAGAGGTTTTTAACAGAGAGATAAACAAAGCATTAAGAAGTGCTGCTAGCGAGGTAATAGGTAAAACAACTACTGACAGTAGGAGGAAAGCAGTGCCATGGTGGAATGTGGAATGTAATAAAGCAATAGAGCAAAGAAATAAAGCACTTAAAAGAGTAAGGAAATCTTTAAATTTTAATGATTTTATTTGTTACAAAAGAACACAGGCAGTAGTAAGGAGGGTAATCAGAATAGCCAAAAGAAGATATTGGAAGAGAGTATTGTAATAAAATTGGGGAGGATGTTGAAATCAATGAAGTATGGGGGATGATTAGAAAGATGGGAGGGGTACAAAAAAAGAACAATAAACCTGTACTAATATGCAATGGAAAGCAAGCTATAACAGACAAAGAAAAAGCAGAAATGTTAGTAGAAACCTTTGTAAAAGTACACAGTAACACAAATTTGACTTAAGAAATAAAGAGAGAAAGGGATCAAAAAATTAAAATGAACCTTCAAATATGGAAGGAAAAGGATCAAGAGGGTGGCATATTAGATGTAGAATTTAGTTTATATGAACTAAAAAAGGCATTTATGGGGGTCAAACAAACATCACCAGGACGAGATGATATCTGCTATGAAATGATTAAACATCTATCAGAAAATTCTTTAACTGTTATATTGAGTTTGTATAACAAAGTATGGGAATCAGGGAGGTCCATTACCAGTTGAATGGAAGCATGGGATTATAGTTCCAATAACAAAACCTGGTAAGGACCCTTCACAACCAACAAGTTATAGACCAATAGCACTGACGTCAAATTTATGCAAGATAATGGAACGTATGGTTATGAACAGACTGGTATATGTGCTAGAGAAGGAGAATCTTTTATCATCTTATCAAAGTGGTTTTAGAAAAGGAAGGAACACTATGGATTCTGTTTTACATCTGGGAAATGAGATAAGAAAGGCACAAGTAAATAAAGAAGTAGTGATTGGAGTGTTTTTTATGTTGAAAAAGCATATGATATGATGTGGAAAGAGGGTCTACTAATTAAACTAGAAGAAATAAAAGTAAAGGGAAGAATGTGCAATTGGATAATGAATTTTTTATGTAAGAGAACTATTCAAGTGAGAGTGGGAGCTGCATTATCCTCTGTATATAAAAATAGAGAATGGTACACCTCAGGGAACTGTTTGTAGCCCAATTCTTTTTAACATAATGATTAACAATATTTTTAATCAAATTGATATGGGTATAGGTAGGTCTTTATATGCTGATGACGGAGCACTGTGGAAAAGGGGACAGAATGTGAAGTATGTGGAAAAATGTATACAGTCAGCTGTGGGAAAAGTAGAAAATTGGGCTAATGAATGGGTTTTGTTCACTGAAAAAAGGGATACCCAAGTGATATGTTTTACAAGGAAAAGAACATATCCAAAAATTAATATTCAAATATATGGGCAACAGTTGGAGCAAGTCACAGTTGCAAGATTTTTGGGAATCTGGATGGATGCAAAACTGAATTTTAATACTCATATCCAAAAAGTGACATAAATGCAAAAAGGCAATCAATGTGATGCGATGCTTGGCAGGATTAGATTGGGGAGTTTGTCGGCAATCCCTTAAAAGCATTTACTGTGCACTGATCAGAGCAACTATGGATTATGGATGTATGGTTTACAGCTCGGCATCTAAATCCCAACTTAAAAAACTAGACAGTATTCAGTTGCAAGCTTTGAGAATATGCTGTGGAGCAATGAAAACATCATCAAATAAAGCTGTGCAAGTAGAAATGAGTGAGTTGCCACTAGAGTTACGAAGATTAAAATTAAGGATGAGATATTGGGTTAGTGTTAAAGGACATTTAGGTGAACATCCAGTAAAAAGTGTATTGAGGGAATGTTGGCAATATGAGCAGGAAAAATTGATAAGTTTTGGCTGGATTGTAAACAAGGAAGCCCAGAGTATAGGAATCAGCACCTACAGTAGTAGTGTCAGCCATTCTGCCTTGGTTTTTTCACATGCCTCTAATCAATTTACAATTACTCAGTAGGAATAATAATAAAGAAATGAACAAGTTAGAAAGCTCAGAAGTACAGGACTATATTGAAAAAAACATATCAAAGTGAAATTCAAATATACACAGATGGATCAAAGGATCCGGAATTAGGGATAACGGCAGCAGCAATTTATATTCCTTTCTTCAAAGTTGAAATATTAAAGAGATTATGAAACAATTTATCTGTTTTTTCATCAGAGTTAATAGCAATATCTCTGGCATTACAATGGATAGAGGAAGTACAGACAAAGAGAAATGTTATATGTACAGACTCATTAGCAACCTTAGATAGTTTGATTAGTGGAACATCACCAGCTAGACAATATATTGTATATTGTATATGTGTTACAAAGCTTGTTTAGGTTAAGACAAAGTGGACTAATAGTCAAATTTCTGTGGATTCCATCACACATAGGAGTTTAAGGAAATGAGAAGGCAGATCAACTGGCTAAAATGGCTTTTAAAAAGTCAGAAATCGAAGTAAAGGTTACATTAAGCAAATCAGAAGTTAAAAGTATGATAGCATGCGAAGTAAGGAAAAGATGGCAAAAGGAATGGGAATGTGAATCAACTGGGAGACATTTATACAAGATACAAGAAAAAGTTGGAAAAATGAGGAAAAGTGTTGGAAATAGGAAGGAAGATGCAGTGATCACTAGAATGCGTATAGGGCATTGTTTCTTAAATAAATCATTATATAGAATAGGAAAACATGAAAATGGAAAATGCGACAAGTGTGTACAGGATGAAAATACTGAACATGTAATAATGGAATGTGAGGCTTACAGAAGGCAAAGATTCCAGTTAACTAAGGCATTAAATAAGTTGGGGATAGACAAAATATCAATGCAGGTGTGGTTAGGAGATGGATCAAAACAAATAGAAATATTCCACAATTTATTTATTTTTCTGAAAGAGACTGGTTTGATCAATGGAATTTAATTTGTTGATATAAATGTGTACGTACACACATAAGTAAAATTACTGAAGTAAGTAGATTAGCACTTCCAGTCCAACCATCAAGTGCTCCACACTCCTTTCCAGTAGGTGGCGGGAATGCACCTTTAAGTTGGTTTGCCAAACGCCATTAAACCCTACAAGAAGAAGAAGAAGAAGAAGAAGATGCACGGAGATCGCAAATACGGAGAGAGAGAGCAAGCACAGACGGAAACAGATCACAGAGTTAATTTAGAGGATTAAGGACACTTTTAAGTTAATTTAGGCATCTAATCAATGTTTATCGTTTCATTTTTCAGTATTTTGTTTTGTTGTTGTTTTTTACTTTGCTGTTTGGCACCTGGTTGTAAAGGATAACAAGGTAGTAAAGAACATTTACACACTTATCCACAAGTTTCCTATGCCCCATGAAGCCTTGCGTCAAAAGTGGGAGCATCTTCCGGTTCAAAGTAAACAAGTGGGACGTGACACTCATTCATTCAACAGTTGACAGGAGTGATGGACAAATGAAGCTTCGCGAAGCACCGAGACTTTCCTCTGACTGTTTCGGGAAAAGATTCAAAGCGTCGAGAGTGTCGAAAACAGCGCGATCTGGTGGTTAGTAAAAGTAAAGCAGCCAAAAGCCTGTGAAGCTCCGTTGGAAGAAGCATTCACCACAATCTCCATAGATCGATCCATGTTACATGCACAAATAAAAGCCTAACCGTGTGTGTGTTGGTTTGTTGAATTTGTGAATTAATTAATTTACCCATTGAACAGTGCCATTAAATGCCAGTAGGAATATCAATATGATGTAATAGAAGAATAATGTACACATATATTAATTGTATATGGCATATCTTTAATTTTCCTGAAATAATTTGCATTCTTCATGTTTCTTAATAGACTGGGTATTTAAAATGTAATTATTAAATAGGTCCCAATGAAAATGTACTTGCAAAGTAAGATCTGGTGGTTGAACATTAGGACACGCAAAGTGAATCGCGCACATGACTGGACAGAAAGTGAGGCTTCTACGAAAGGGATTTCTACATTAACAAGCCTTGAATCGAGGCTTCATCTGGCATGCCCTTTAACACAAGCTCTGATGTCTCAGTTCAAATGTCATTTCACTAGCTGACAGTCATTCAAGATTTAGCGATCCAAATTGGCTAATGATGTGGGAACACAAATTCGAAAAGCATATGTTGTCCATAAGAACGTAATGACATCTCTCATAAAGGTGTGCATCTTTACAAAGTAAACAATGGTTAAAAAAAACACTTAACCTCTTTGCCGGAAGTTGTACCCATGTTCTTTTTTACAGTAGCGCCCCCCCGGAAACTTGTGGATAAACACACATACATAGCGTACATCCTGTCTCTATCTTACAAGTAATTTTATGTTTATGATAACAATGTTAGCATTAATTTAGTGATTTTGTTGCTGTAAAGTTGATTGTTTGTTTAATTTATATAGATGTGAATTCACTGAAAATTCCAATATTGCTTATTCATCTGTTCTTCTAGCTGGTATGGTGTTGTGCAGTTAATAAGGACTATAAATACAAAGGAAGACAGTACAACATCAGTGCATGAGTAAATCCTTTATGCTTCAACCGAGCCGTCACAAAAATAATATCTATTGTAATTGTTCAAACATGCTGTGTACTCTAACTCATATGAAAATCTTAAATTAAGTGATTTTAGTGTTTGTTTGTTTGTTTATATCTAGATCAGGTGTTTTAAGCTCTGAGCCCTGCAGAGTTTAGTTCCAACCCTGCTCTAACACACAAAACAAGCCTGAATGACCTGATTAACGTAAGCCGTCTGAAGTGTATATTAAATCACTATGAAATTAATAATAACTTCATAATGTCACACTCACGCACACACAAGGGGATGGAGGAGACGAGAGATGAGTGGCAATACTTTTCAACAATTTATTAAACAACGTCTTATTTAAAAGACAAGTCATCAAACAGTGAAAGAGGTTCTTAACTGAATGCTTTGGTAGATTGTTGGAGTCCAAAAGTCCAGTGTAGAGCCACGCCACAACATCAGAGGAAGGAGAGTGAGAACCAGCATGTGAACGGTAGACCAGACAATGAGCAAATGGCTGGAGTGTCTATTTATAGGGCGTGGCTCAATGAGGAACAGGTGATGTGAGTTAGAACTCGGGTGACAGAGAACGAGTGGGTGGTGCTACCGGAGGTGTGTCAGATGAGGGTGGCAGTGGTGAATGCCTGACACTACCCCCTCCTCCACGGGCGGCTCCCGACGCCCGAACACGACGTCGAGGGCGACCTCGACCACGAGGGGCAGGCTGATCCGGATGGTCTCGATGGAAGTCAGACAACAAGGTGGGGTCCAGTATGTCATCCCGTGAGACCCAGGATCGTTCTTCAGGACAGTACCCCTCCCAGTCGACGAGATATTCCAACCGGCCCCCTCGACACCGTGAGCCCAGGATCTCGTGGACAGTGTATATGGAAGGAGGTTCCAGGATCTCCGGAGGAGGGGGCTCCACTTCAGCTCCCGGTTGTTCTGTGGCAGAGGGATAACAAGGTTTAAGCAGGGAAACGTGGAAGGTGGGATGAATACGATACCTTGGTGGGAGCTGAAGTTGGGACTCAGCTTACGACAGGGTTGACGGAGGCGGAGATCCCGTGTTGACAACCAAACCTGGTCCCCAGGTTGGAATTCGGGGGCCGGTCTTCGTCGGATGTCAGCGAAGCGTTTGTGTTTTCATACAGCCCGCTGCAGGTGGTGGTGAGCTGAGTCCCACACTCTCTCGAAACCAGTGGTCTACCGCTGGAACATTAGAGGGTTCCTCCGTCCAGGGAAACAGCGGAGGCTGGTACCCGAGTACGCACTGAAAAGATGTTAAGCCGGTGGTATCTTGGCGCAGGGAATTCTGTGCGTACTCGGCCCACGGGAGGAACCTGCTCCAGCAGTGTTGGTCCGTGTGACAGTATGCCCGGAGGTAACGTCTGAGCTCCTGGATCTTCCTCTCTGTCTGGCCGTTAGTCTGTGGATGATATCCAGACGATAGGTTAACAGAAACACCGAGTAATTTAAAGAAAGCTTTCCATACATGAGAGATGAATTGAGGTCCCCGGTCTGACACGATCTCCTCAGGCAAGCCGAAGTGGCGGAATAGGTGTTGGAACAGAATCTCAGCCGTTTCCATCGCCGTGGGCAAACCTTTCAAGGGGAAAAACTTGCACATTTTAGAGAATCGATCCACCATGACCAGAATGCAAGTGTTACCTTCGGCTGCCGGGAGATCGGTCACAAAGTCTACTCCGATGTGGGACCAGGGCCTCTGTGGGATGGGTAGTGGAACCAGTTTGCCTGTAGGGAGTTGACGAGGAGAAGTAGACATGGCACAGACAGAGCAGCTCTGGACGTACCTGATGGTATCCCGGCGCATACTGGGCCACCAGTAACGAGATTGTATGAGCGAGAGGGTCCGTTGGCTGCCAGGGTGTCCAGAGCCCGGAGACCGATGAGCTGTGTCCAGAAGGTCTTGACGTAGAGCGAGAGGGACGAAGATCTTGCCTTCTGGACATTCTGGCGAAGCAGCTTCCTGGAGGGTGGCGCTGCGGATGTCCTCGTCCATTTCCCAAATGATGGGGCTGACGATTAAGTTGGAGGGTACAATAGGCTCTGGTTCAACGGGTTGATCGGTGGAATGGAGTCGGGCGTCCGCGGAAATGTTCTTAGAGCCAGGTCTATAGGTGATCTTGAAGTTGAATCGTGTGAAAAACAGAGCCCATCTTGCTTGGCGGGGGTTGAGTCTCTTGGCCTCCCGAATGTATTGAAGATTCTTATGGTCAGTGATGATTGTGAAAGGATGTTTGGAACCCTCCAACCAATGACGCCACTCCTCCAGGGCGAGCTTGATGGCGAGAAGCTCTCTATTACCCACGTCGTAATTCTGCTCCGCCGGTGACAGCTTTCGGGAGTAGAAGGCACAGGGATGGAGGAGTGGAGGCTCACCGACCGCTTGGGACAGTACCGCACCTGCTCCAGTGGTGGATGCGTCGACCTCTACCGTAAAGGGAAGTTCTGGATCCAGATGGTGTAGAAGAGGTGCGGTACTGAAAATCTTCTTGAGATGGAGGAAAGCTTCGTGGGCAGAGGGGTTCCAGCAGATGGTCTTCGGTTTACCCCTCAGGAGGGAGGTTAACGGCGCAGTGATGGAACTGTAATCCTTAATGAATCTTCGGTAGAAGTTGGCAAACCCTAGGAAGCGCTGGAGTTCCTTGACTGTGAGTGGTTGAGGCCATTCCTGGATGACTGAAACCTTCCCCTGATCCATCTGCATGCCCTCGGCTGAGATGATGTAGCCCAGGAAGTGTACTGATGGACGATGGACCTCACATTTTTCCTGCTTGAGATACAGACGGTGTGCTCGGAGCTTATGGAGGACCTGCTGGACGTGGTGGCGATGTTCGGCCATGTTCCGGGAGTAAATCAAGATGTCGTCGATGTAGACAATCACGAACCGATGGAGGAATTCCCGGAACACCTCGTTCATAAAAGTTTGGAAGACGGATGGGCTGATGGAGAGGCCGTACGGCATTACCCGGTATTCATAGTGGCCAGTGGGTGTCACGAATGCCGTCTTCCATTCGTCTCCCGCACGGATACGAACGAGGTTATACGCACTCCGCAGGTCCAGCTTCGTGAAGACTTGGGCTCCACAAAGCTCTTCGAGGGCGACTGGGACCAGAGGGAGCGGATAGGGTTGTTGAATGACTTGGGAGTTGAGTTGACGGTAATCTATGCAGGGCCGTAACCCCCCATCCTTCTTGCCCACGAAGAAGAAGCTGGAAGCGGCCGGTGAGGTTGATGGCTGGATGAATCCTTGAGCTAGAGCCTCCGAGATGTATTCCTCCATCGCCTGGCGCTCCGGGATGGACAGAGGGTAAACTCACCCCTTGGGGAGCTGGGCCCCTGGCAGCAGATCGATGGCACAATCCCATGGCCTATGTGGTGGTAATTGGGTGGCTGCTTGTTTGCTGAACACATCCTGGAACGCCATGTACTCAGCTGGGACCTCAGGAACGGAGTCTTGATCCGGGCTTTCAATCCGAGTGGAAGAGAGGATGAGAGGCTCTGTAGAAGGTTGGGGTACCTTGATCAAGCAGTGTTGATTACAGTAATCACTCCAGTGTAGAACGTCACACGGGTCCCAGCTGAGCTCCGGGTGGTGATGTTGCATCCATGGACGTCCCAGGATTATGCTGGCGGTGGAATCATCCAGTACCAGAACCCATGCAAGTCGACTCCACACGTTTGTCACGCGCAGAGCGGAACCGCCGAATCATGAACGGACTCTGTTTATACTGTGGACAACCTGGTCATCACCTCCGTCAATGTCCCATCCGACCCCCACGCCCCGTGGTGAGTACCCTCACTACAGAGGTGGAAATATCTTCTCTCACATTGCTACCCGTAACACTGCATACTTCTAATATGTCTCTTTGTGTTTCTGCGCTGGTTGATTCCGGCTCTTCAGGCAACTTCATCTCTCAAGACTGTCTGAATCAACTTCAACTGACTCGTCGACCCCATCATCAAGTACTATCAGTTAAGACCATCCAAGGAAAACCACTGGGGCGTGGGAAAATACGGCACTCTTCACCCATCATCACTTTGCAAGTCGGTCTGTTTCATTATGAGGACATCAAGTTTCTGGTACTGGAGGATTCCACCGCTAGCATAATCCTGGGACGTCCATGGATGCAACATCACCACCCGGAGCTCAGCTGGGACCCGTGTGACGTTCTACACTGGAGTGATTACTGTAATCAACACTGCTTGATCAAGGTACCCCGACCTTCTACAGAGCCTCTCATCCTCTCTTCCACTCGGATTGAAAGCCCAGATCAAGACTCCGTTCCTGAGGTCCCAGCTGTGAGTACATGGCGTTCCAGGATGTGTTCAGCAAACAAGCAGCCACCGAGGCAGGCTGAGGAGCGGTAATGGGTGGCTGGCAGGCGGCTAGGTTTTGGGCGACTTTGGTTGTTCGTTGCAGAAAGGCCTCTAATCCAATGCTGTCGTCATACAATGCCATTGCAGCTCGAAGATCGGGATTGAGGCCTTGCCTGTAGGCCCCGAGCAGTGCCTTCTCGTTCCAACCACTAGCCGCCGCCAGCGTACGGAAGTGAAGAGTGTAGATATTCGCTGAAGAAGTGCCCTGCTGTAGCCGGAAGAGTTGATCCGAGGTACCGAGTTCTCCTGTTGTTGTGCTGAAAACTTCGGTGAAATGATTAATAAACTGTTCGTATGAATGAATGATCGGATTTTCCGCGTTCCAAATAGCTTTAGCCCACAGCAGGGCCTTACCGGTTAGGAGTGAGATGAGAAATGCCACTTTGGCGTCCTCAGTAGTGAATCGTTGTGGTTGCATCTTGATGAAGAGATTAACTTGAAGCAGAAAACCGCTACACTCAGCCGCCTCTCCCGCAAATGTAGCGGGCATGGCCATGGGAGATCCTGAGACGGATGGCGGCGTCGATGGAGGTTGGAACGCCGCCTTCAAGGCATTCACCAGCTCGGTGAAAGGGTTAGTAGCGGCGGGTGTTTCGGTGCTCATGCTGTGTATTTCTTGTTAGCGGTCTGGTCTTCTGTCACACTCACGCACACACAAGGGGATGGAGGAGACGAGAGATGAGTGGCAATACTTTTCAACAATTTATTAAACAACGTCTTATTTAAAAGACAAGTCATCAAACAGTGAAAGAGGTTCTTAACTGAATGCTTTGGTAGATTGTTGGAGTCCAAAAGTCCAGTGTAGAGCCACGCCACAACATCAGAGGAAGGCGAGTGAGAACCAGCATGTGAACGGTAGACCAGACAATGAGCAAATGGCTGGAGTGTCTATTTATAGGGCGTGGCTCAATGAGAAACAGGTGATGTGAGTTAGAACTCGGGTGACAGAGAACGAGTGGGTGGTGCTACCGGAGGTGTGTCAGATGAGGGTGGCAGTGGTGAATGCCTGACGCATAATACTTGTAGAAATGACTTAATATTCATAGCTTTTTGAAATGATATTACATAATATCCAAATGTGGTAACTATATACCAGCCATTAAAAAGGTTATTTTTTTCCAAATTTGAAAAAGAGTTGCAAACGTGCTTGAAGCTTCCTTGGGTCCTTAACAAATTCACATGATGAAATGTCCTATCTTTCAATGTATTTCAAACCTGAAAGTCCTAAAATGGTAGTTTCTTGGTGGACGCACCACATGATATTTCATAAAATGAACATCATCAGACAACGTTTGTTTTTATTATGATGGAAATGTAAATACGAATGCTTACAAAACACTTTGGAAATCATGCCAAATAGTGCAGAAAATTAATCTAAATAAATTTAGGGTAATTTCAAAGATTTGTCCAAAACAGCAGTTCAGTCAGGACCTCTTAAGTAAAAAAAAAAAAAAAAAAAAAAAGAAAGACAGAAAGAAACCCTAGGCTACCTCTACATTAATCCGGATACATTTGAAAAAAGATGCTCTCTGTCCACACTAGTGTTTTCAAGCGTGTTTCCAAATGTTTCTCATCCACACTGAAACGTAGGAAAATTTTTCTGTCATCTTTTTAAGACTGTAATATGAGGAGTGTACAAATATATCTTCACCAGCAGTGTGAAAGTGAATTAACAGCCACAATCTATTGGTACAGTATGTGTCACATGACTAAACATGTGTCATCATTTTCAAAAGCCTCCGTTTTCACAGTCCACACTGCAACGCGAAAACGACGTTTATAAATTTATCCACTTTAGAGAGCGTTTACAAAAAGCTCTGTTTTCCTTGACCAAAAACGCTGTCTCAGTGTGGACGGAAGGCCAAAACAGAGAGAAAAAGATGCATTTTCAAACGAAAATGTATTAGTGTGGACATGGCCCTAGAAAAACCTTTAAGTCAACTTTTATTTGTATGTTTCTAAATTTACATTTGGCGGTATGGCTCTGTTCTAAACTTCCTGTCCTTTTCATGAGCTCCATGAAAGCCGAGACAGGACAGGAGACAGCAGCAGCTTCAGGGGCAACCCTCCCATTTTAAGAATAGGAGAGCAGCACAAAATCCCCCAACAGACCATACCAGGCAATCCTTGCTGGCTCTTCCTGCTGATTAAGAGCCAGCAGAGAAACCAAATGAGCACTGCAAGAATCCAATTACTGCTTTAAAACAGCCAAACGTTTATGTGGAGTCAGCATAAGAATGAAGCTGGGAGTAATGCATATATTGAATAAGTAAATACACAAAAGCTACTGAAGCCATACATATTATTTTTAATCACAGATTAGGGAGCATAACTCTTTTTGAGCCTCTAGGATGGCTCGAGCATCGGGGGTCAGATGTAGCATTCATGAGCGACTGAAGACCATCACCCCATGGCCTTTAATGTAGAAACAGGAGAGAAGGAAGCTGCAGTCGTAGCTGCCCCTATGCACAGAGAATGAGCTGTATAACATTCTGGGGGAACCAAGCTGTGGACATGGGACCAGCTTGTGGACGGCTTCTCAAGTAGGCCAACATGGAAGACAATGGAAGACATTCAGAAATGAAAATGACTGTGCCTTCCTTGTTTTTATTAGTTTTAGATTTTAAATGTTTTAGATATATGGTGTAGTAGTGAAATAAATGGTTACATCAGAAATTGTGCGGTCTTGTGATGGATTAAAACTCACCACCACTGAGAAAACCATAAAACGCTGTGAGCAAAACAGACATTTAATCAGAATGAGACCCAAAGCATCCCTCTCTTAAACGTGATATTAACTTCAGCAAAAGCGGGAGCATGAAGGGGAGACGGTGATCGTTGCCTTGAGGTTTTTTTTGAGGACATTAAGCAGGAGACGAATAGATGGATTTTCTAGTGGAAGCGCAGGTGGAATTGGATGCCAAAACCATACTTTTGATGCTGGAAGGCTGCATTTTTCTTCATTCAATACAGTGGACTATAAAAGCACAAACGTATGACACATTGACTGATAGTACAGCTAAGAAAAAAGTAGTGTAATGGAGGCCAGCGGTAGGTGCTGTATAGGAAAACCTCACTCCCCTGATCTCAAGAAGCACATGAGCAACTGACACAAGTGGCTGCAGCCTTTAGCTTCCTTGTTACTGTGCCCACCTCCCATGCTGGAGACCTGGGGGAGAGGGGTTACATTGGTGCCGTGACCCGGATGGGAGTGAGGTTTGGGGGGTGAGTGTAATGGAGGCCAGCAATAGGTGCTGTGCAGGTAAACCTCACTCCCCTGATCTCAAGAAGCACACGAGCATCTGACACTTGTGGCTACAGCCTTTAGCCTAATTGTTAGTGCGCCTGCCTCCCACGCCAGAGACCCTGGTTAGAGACCCGCTCGGAGCGGTGTGCAAGTAGGACCTGGGGAGAGGGGTTAAAGTAGCACAGAAGGAACTGAAGTGAGACCAAGCAGTCATACATTTTTAATGTAGATTTAGCTAGACCATTATGCATAAAGTGAGCTGCAGAGTGCAAATATAATTGAAAGGTCATATCTACCCTTATGAAAAAGATGTTTATTCAAGTGTGCTATTAGTATACTTTATAAACTAAAAATAGGAAAGTATACTTTTAGTCTACTTTTTATGTACTTCTTAAAAATGGGTCTTATATACTTCTCAGAAATATACTTAAAATGACATATAAGAATACTTGACATACTTAGGAAAAAGTCTAAATATATTTGAGATATACTTGTGCTCCTAGAATCCGTGTTTTCATTGTTATGCGGTAGGGGGCACTATTACAGATCTTCTGTACAGAATTTCCAAAAAAACACATGTAAAGACATCTAAACAACATGCTTCCACATGTAATCTAACATGATCATCAGACATAAAACTGCATCAAAACAGTGTAACATTATGAAATAAAATGTCGACCAGTGAAGAGGTATGATGACTGTAAAGCTATGGGGTGTTGATCAACTCCATCTATGTTTTGATTATATCATTCTGAATCCAATTCAGTCTTTTTTTCAGCTTTTTGTTCAAAATCTTTCTTTATTTTTTATTTATGAAACTTACCCACATTCAAGTGTTTATAAAAGAATGCATGAAGCTAGAATACGATGTTTTTGTTTACAAGCAGATGCCCTGTACTTTATTTTGATGTTTTGTATGTTCAGATATTCATAAAACAAATATATATATATTGTATACAAATTAATACCTAAATAGGGACATAGTAGTATACTTGAAGTATGATGTAAAGTTCACTTAAGGAAACCTAACAAGTATACTTGCAGTATAAAACAACTGAACGAGTAGTTTACTGAGACTATACTTCAAAGTGTACTAAAAATGCTACCACAAGTATTTAATTAGTAAACTATCAGTATACCTATAAATTCACTTTTAGTATAGATGCAGTGTATAATGTGACGAGTGTCTGAGGACTCATCAGCGTCGCCCTGGCAACAAACGGTTCACACCTGCACGCTCTCATCATCACAGATCGGCCACCGCTGCTTCCCAATCAACAGCCGGCTTTATAAGCCGGCGCTCCGCTCAGCCAAATGGTCTTGGTCTCAAGCTGGTACGAGACGGCTCTAACCTGTGTTTTTCTTTTTCCCAGAGAGCAGCGAGTGACCGATCTGCCCCCACTGGAGCACCTCCTGGCCACCCACTTTCGATTGCACGGAGAGCACGACACAGACAAGCCGCACCAGCCTCACGCCACGATACCCCTTCACCTTTTAAAGTATTTCTTTGTCAATAAATCCACCCTCCGGGGCTATTCACTCAGCTTTCCTTGTCGTGTGATTCTTCACCCGTGACAATTTGGTGGAGAATGCGGGCAGATACGTGAAGAATCACCGACAAGCGTTTGCACAACACCCCACGAAAATAATATATATATATTTTTTTTTGTTCTCATCTGTTGCAGCGGAAAACGGTCAGCGCTCTTCCCCAAATGGAGATGCGGGACCTGCTTCAACGCCTCACAGAGGTGAGCGTCCGCCAGCAACAAATTGTTGAACATCTCGCCACCCGGCAGGGCAGAACAGAAGAGGATTTAGCCGCCGTCCAGTTCCGCGCTGCCCAGCAAATTCCGCTACCTGACCCACGAGCGCAAGCCACACGTCTGTTACCAAAGATGACAGCGCATGACGATGTGGAGGCTTTCCTCCAAATGTTTGAGATGACTGCCACTCGCGAGGGTTGGGCTGTCGAGGAGTGGGCACCGGCGCTGGCACCGTTGTTAACCGGCGAAGCCCAGCGGGCGTATTTCTCTCTTTCTCCGGCGGCGGCTGAAAATTATACAGAGTTGAAACGTGAAATCCTAGCCCGACTGGGCTTATCATCCATCTGCGCGGCACAACAGTTCCATGAGTGGGAATATAAAGCCCGCGTGCCAGCCCGTGCCCAAGCAGCCGACCTCGCTCGTCTCGCCCAACACTGGCTAATGGAAGGAGAGCCTACCGCCGCTCAGGTAGTGGAACGGGTGGTGATCGATCGTTTCCTACGTGCCCTCCCGCGATACCATCGGCAAGCTGTGGGGATGAAGAATCCCACCACCATCCTCGGACTAGTGGAAACGATCGAGCTGGCGGACGCGGTTCAACACCGGGAAGCTGGGGATAGAGCGCCGCCGTTTCCCCGGAGGGTGGTCCAGGAGTGACGCGCGCCGGAGGGCACCCCGCGCACAGTCAGCAGGCCCACGGTCCCCTCGCCGCCGGACGAACCGATGCCCACCGCTGACGCCTCCGCACCGCCACGAACATGGCTGGCGGGCTGTATTGTACATCAAGGTCCTCCGCCGGCGGCCCCGGAAGCAGACGTCTTCCTCAACGGGAAACCTCTTAAGGCGATCCTCGACTCCGGCAGCGCGGTCACGCTCGTCCAGTCTCGACTGTGCCCGCCCCTTCCCGGACAAAAGAGCCTGCTTCCAATAACCTGTGTTCACGGCGACACACGCCAAGTACCAGCGCGCCGAGTGACAATTTCCGCCGCAAACGGTGCCTGGCCAGTGGAGGCTGGGCTGGTTAAAGACCTTCCTGTGGCCGTGCTGCTGGGTCGCGACTGGCCGGGATTCGAACGCCTGCTCGCCGCCGTCACCCAGCCCGTCAGCCTGCGAGGGGATCGTCGACGCCGGCGTCGGCCCCAAGGACCTCGCCGTAGGCCGGCCCTGCCTGCGTCGGACAGCGGGAGAGATGGTGAGTCCCCCTCCCACAGTTCTAATCTGTTTTTTGATGTCTTTCAACAGGCTGCACGAGGGGGCTCATTTGCCAAAGCACAACGGGAGGACAACCGTCTAAAACACTGTTGGACACAAATTCGGATTGTGGATGATGAAGACGTCCTCCCACGGCCCCATCCTCTCCCGCACTTTATTGTCCGTAACGGCCTGCTGTACTGTGTTGCACAGCGAAGGGGGGAGGAAAAGGAGCTTTTAGTCGTCCCACGGAATAAAACTGAAACCGTCCTGGAGCTCGCCCACTCACACCCGATGGCAGGTCACCTAGGGGCCGCGAATACCGCACAGCGGATCCGGGACCGCTTCCACTGGCCTGGCCTTGACGCGGATGTCAAGGCTTTCTGTCAAGCATGCCCGACCTGCCAGATTACGGCACCCAGGACTCCTCCCCCCAGCCCTCTTATCCCGCTGCCCATCATTGAGGTGCCCTTCGAGCGCATCGGACTAGATCTCGTGGGGCCGTTGCCAAAGTCTGCCCGAGGACACGAACACATCCTGGTCATCGTGGACTACGCCACCCGCTACCCAGAAGCAGTCCCCCTGAGGAAAGCCACAGCGAAAGCCATCGCCCAGGAGCTGTTTCTGCTGGCTAGCCGCGTTGGGATACCATCAGAAATCCTGACCGACCAGGGAACACCGTTTATGTCCCGGCTAATGGCTGATCTTTGCAGGCTGCTGCGGGTGAAGCAGTTGAAGACCACAGTCTACCACCCACAGACGGACGGGCTTGTGGAACGATTCAACCAAACCTTGAAGCAGATGCTCCGGAGGGTAGCGGCGGAGGATAAGCGGGACTGGGACCTTATGGTCCCGTATGTACTGTTCGGCATCAGGGAAGTTCCACAAGCCTCAACTGGCTTCACCCCCTTTGAGCTTCTCTTGCCGTCAACCTCGGGGCCTCCTGGACGTGGCCCGAGAAGCTTGGGAGCAGCAGCCTGCCCCCACCGCACCGTCATAGAACACGTGAAACAAATGAGGGAACGGATCGATCGGATCATGCCGTTAGTCCGGGAACACCTCAGCAAGGCACAACAAGCCCAGCAACGTCATTTCAACAGGGCAGCCCAGCCACGGGAGTTCCAACCGGGAGATCGCGTCATGGTTCTGGTACCCACGTCGGCATGTAAGTTCCTCGCCTCTTGGAAAGGACCGTACACCATCACGGAGAAAGTCGGCCCGGTTACGTACCGCCTCCGACAGCCAGGTAGAAGACGGAGTGAACAACTGTACCATATCAATTTGTTGAAGAAGTGGGTGGGGACCAGAGACCAGCTCGCTGCACTTAGTCTCACCGATCCCGTGGTTGTCGACATTAACCCACACCTGTCGGCTGCCCAGAAGACTGAGCTGCAACACCTGGTCGGTCAGTACCCGGATGTGTTCTCCTCCCGGCCCGGGCAGACCAACGTCATCCAGCATGACATCAGGACGCCCCCTGGAGTGATCGTCAGGCAACGGCCCTACCGAGTCCCGGAGGCTCGTCGGCAGGCCATTGAGGAGGAAGTTCAAGAAATGCTGAAGCTAGGGGTAATCGAGCCATCACGCAGCCCATGGTCCAGCCCCATCGTGATGGTCCCGAAGCCGGACGGCACCCTCTGCTTCTGCAACGACTTCCGCCGCCTAAATGAAGTTTCACAGTTCGACGGATACCCCATGCCTCGGGTGGATGAACTTCTAGATCGCCTGGGAAGAGCCCGGTATATATCCACATTAGACCTCACAAAGGGATATTGGCAGGTGCCCCTCACTCAAACGGCAAAAGAGAAGACGGCCTTCACCACTCCTAGTGGGCACTGGCAATACCGGTCTCTTCCCTTCGGCCTCCACGGCGCCCCCGCGACGTTCCAGCGAATGATGGACATCCTTTTGCGGCCGCACCAAAACTACGCGGCCGCTTACCTGGACGACGTGGTGGTGCATTCCGAGGCATGGGAGGACCATCTAGATCGTCTGCGGAGGGTGCTTTCAGAACTCCGGCGGGCTGGACTAACCGCCAACCCCCGGAAATGTCACCTAGCGCTGTCAGAAGCCAAGTACCTGGGTTTTCAAGTCGGCCGGGGTTTAATTCGACCCCAAGAGAAGAAGGTCGAGGCCATCCTCACTGCTCCCAAACCGGAAACCAAGACCCAGGTACGAGCCTTTTTGGGGTTGGCGGGCTATTATCGCTGCTTTATCCCTAACTTCTCCTCCTTAGCCGCCCCCCTGACAGATCTGACCAGGAAGGGGCAGCCCGAGAAGACACGCTGGACCGCAGCCACGGAGGAGGCCTTCGCCAGCCTCAAGGCCGCTCTTACCTCCTCACCGGTGCTCAGAGCCCCAGACTTCAGCTGCCCCTTCCTGCTGCAGACGGATGCCTCCGACACAGGATTAGGAGCGGTCCTGTCACAAGTCCAGGAAGGTGAGGAGCATCCGATCATTTATATCAGCAGGAAGCTGTCCCCCGCCGAGAGAAACTACGCCACTGTCGAGAAGGAAGCCCTGGCCATCAAGTGGGCAGTCCTGGAGCTGCGATATTACCTCTTGGGCCGCAAGTTCACCCTGGTGACCGACCACGCTCCCTTACAATGGATGGCCCGGGCTAAAGACACCAACGCCAGGGTGACTCGCTGGTTCCTCGCGCTCCAGGACTTCCACTTTGAAGTTCGTCATCGTGCCGGGGCCACCAACGCCAATGCGGATGGGCTCTCTCGGATTTGGACAGCTTATGCAGGTCTGTCAGGGGTCATTCCCCACCCACCCCTAATTTCACACCTACTGTCTTCTTTCCCAGGACCAGAACGACGCTTAGGGGGGGGGAATGTGACGAGTGTCTGAGGACTCATCAGCGTCGCCCTGGCAACAAACGGTTCACACCTGCACGCTCTCATCATCACAGATCGGCCACCGCTGCTTCCCAATCAACAGCCGGCTTTATAAGCCGGCGCTCCGCTCAGCCAAATGGTCTTGGTCTCAAGCTGGTACGAGACGGCTCTAACCTGTGTTTTTCTTTTTCCCAGAGAGCAGCGAGTGACCGATCTGCCCCCACTGGAGCACCTCCCGGCCACCCACTTTCGATTGCACGGAGAGCACGACACAGACAAGCCGCACCAGCCTCACGCCACGATACCCCTTCACCTTTTAAAGTATTTCTTTGTCAATAAATCCACCCTCCGGGGCTATTCACTCAGCTTTCCTTGTCGTGTGATTCTTCACCCGTGACAATAAGCTAAAAACTTTGTAAACTTGTTGTTTACTCAAAGGTTACTACTGTTATACTGTTAAACTATACTTAAAAGTATACTTTTATATACTAGAAAGTGGGCCAATTTAGTCCCAAGGAGTATTGAAATATACTTACGAGTATACTACTAGTACACTAATATGATATCTGTATACTTACTACATAAAGTATACTTAAAAATATACTTGAACTTTACTTAAGTATACTTGATAAAAAAAAACTTGAATTATACTACTTTTTGGTAAGGGTAGTCACTAACGCTGGGAGGACAAGAGGATTGACTTGACATGCGAGTGCTCCGATGGACAGAAACATTGGTCTCGCCATGAATAGCTTCCCCTGTTTGGCTTTGTTGTTGTTGAGTCTTCGGTTGATTCAACCCATGGCTCTTCATCATTAGCGGCAGAAGACACGATAATCAGATGAGTAGGTAACATCAAAAACAAGCGTAATTTTAATACTTTGAATAACAGAAAAATTACAAATAACAAATGGAAAGTGATAGTGAGTACATACATGGTAGAGATACTTCATATATATATATATATATATATATATGGCATCTTTTTATGCATTTAAAGCAATGTTTAACTGAAAAAATGCAATCGGACAGAAAATTTAGTTGTCACGTCATTGACCCAGATCTGAAATCCACACACCTATAACTCGACACAGAGGAACGATGGTTGGAATCACTTCCAGAGTGTTTTTTTTTTTTTGGTTGATGAATGTCAAAAAAACATTGACCGCCAATCAGCATTCATCTGAAAACCTTGAGCATCTAAAGGGACAAACAAAATGGTCGAGCACCCACAAAAATTTACAGATCATTTCTTTCTTTTTTTCTTCAGTCATAAAGAAATTGTTTTTTGGGGAAAAGGATTTCTCTCCACACAATGGACTTCTATGGTGTCCGCAAGTTTGAACTTCCAAAATGCAGTTTCAAAGGGTCTTATCTAGTGAAACAATCAGTTATTTTCTACAAAAAAAAACAAAAAAACAATTTATGTACTTTTAACCCCAAATGCTCGTTCTTTGACATTAGTTGTGATTAAATATTTATGAGGTAATTTCCAAATTTTATGCCATATCAAACCATCAACACTTCTGTTCCAGAAAGAAATAATAGAAGGTCTAGAGACAACATCCCTAAAAAAAAAAAAAAAAAGCCTGAACTAGGGATGGGTATGGTTAGAGTTTTATCAATTCCGATTCCGATTCCGCTCATCGATTCCGATTCTTTTCGATTCCTAGTTTTGATTCCAATGTGAATAAAAGATGATATCAAGCATATTTATTCTGTTTTTTTGTTTGCTAAACATTTGTTTGCAGCTGAATACCATGAACAAAAATCAATAGGCTACATAAAAACAAGATTCACTTAAGAGCTGTTTGCAAAATAGAGTTGGATAAATTGGGTTGTTGTTGTTGTTTTTTTAAATGGAAGTTGTGGTTCTCTTACGATTCTGAAGAAAAAACACATTAGACAACTAAACACAATCACATGTAGGCCTAATTTATGAGTAAATGATTCTGTGATTCACTCAAGATTTACTTGGTTCATTACTAGATAAATCAGTGTTTTTGAATGAATGATCAAAGACAAATACATTATTAACAGCCCCCTTTTGCCATCTACTGGCATAACAACGTAATCAATAAATCTTTAACATTATTTGGAATATCAAATTAACTTTCAAAATGATGATTTACTCTATTTTGATCTCTACCGTACATATCAGAGTTTATATCCAGACTGAACTTTTATCCCAGTACTTCTGTGATTATTTGAATGTTTGTAACACAGAAATAATGTGCTGTGTGGTTGAAAAGACTATGAAACTGTTTCATTCATATACATGACAGTGGCTCTCTTTAGGTCAGCGGCAGCACGCACACAGACTCGATTGTTCAAGTCACACTACTATGATCGTTCGCTGCACGGAAGAAAGTGAATCACTGTAATTTAGGAACAGAATCACATTGGTATTCGAATCGTGTTTGTGATCTTTAACGATCTGTTGAATTAAAATGCTTTGTCATATTGGTGGTGACACATCTATTGCAACGTTTAGCTTATCACAAATATTATAGGCTACTTTTCTTTTTCGACTTCTGATCGCAAGTGTAGCCATACTTTGGAGCGCTGTGCACTTAGATTAGGGAGCAAGGTCCTGGTAGATTGCTAGGTCGGCTCCTCACAGATGAAAAAAAAAAAGAACTGTGTATAGGAATCAAGAAGTATCCGATTCCTGACCTTAAGTATTTTCGATACCCAACCCTAGCCTGAACTTGTTGATTGTTGTGTTTAACAGAGGAAGAAGAAAAGCAAACGCAACCAACAGCAGTGTCAACAGGATCCAAAGACCGCAGAGAAGATTGGGGAAAAGTGTTCTTGCGAAGCATTTTTAACCCCGAAGGAACAGCATCCATAACTACAGCATATTCTTTAGGATTGATTGGGATTTTAAATTTAGAGAAAAATTCATAATACGTTAACAGAAGACCATTGACAAGAACATGCTAAAATTAATTTTGATAGATCTGTGGAGTTCTGGAAGAATGTTTTATGGAGTGATGTGACCAAACTGGAACTTTCAATGGATCAGCAGTATGTCTGCTGCAAAAAAGCTTATAAGCAGAAGAACACCATTTCCATCATCAAACTTGAGGTGGTTTTACTGTAGCAGGAAGTGGAAATCATAACCGTATAAAGGACATCATGGATTCTATGAAATATCAGATCTTTTTGACAAGAATTGTGATGTCTCTGGTGCAAAGACTGAAGCTGATGATCAATGGACTTTCCAGCAAGACAGCCATCTCAAAGTAAACATCCTACACCCTACTTATTCTTTGTTCAGGCATCAGTCATAGAATGTTCTTAAATGGACTGTTCATTCTCCAGATTTAATTCTCATTGAAAATATTAGTTTGAATTTGAAGAAAGCAGTGGCAAAGTGAAAACCAAACATTATCAGTGATTTGAAAGCTTTTTCAGGCGAGGAATGGGCCTAGATGCGTTTGTGAAAATTGTATAATTTATTGTATACTTACAAAGCAAAAATTGTATAGTTACAAAGCCAAAAAAAGTGACCTGTGCTGGCAAAATAAGTCAGAATGAGCAAATTTTCTTCAAAATAATATATCACTTATTGGAATCGGACCAAAAAATGACTGAGCTACAGCTGTTTAAAGGAGCTGTTTTGTATTTTATATTTGTTATTAAAAATAGGAACAAAGATGGCAATAAACAGTAGTTTAACCAAGAGCAGTGTAATGTTTGGTTAACATTGGGACAGATCTATATTAAGACCTACTGTAATGCATTTTCCCCAACCACTAACTAAACGTTGATGTAAAACATGTTCATGTGAATCACACCAAAACATATTGCTGTGAGCTTGAAGTGGCCCGCATATGATGCCACAAATGTGGCCCAGTTATCCTAAAACGTATCTTGGCCAGTTTTGGCAAAGACATGGCATGGTGTGACGCGGTCAATGACGAATCTTGAGTCGTAGGATCCATATGCAACGATTTATTGAAATCGGACAAATCAAACAGGCAAGGGTCAACAACAACGGACTGGGGCAACGAAGGCAAATACAGAGGGGTAGTCAGAGTCCATGCAAAGGGTCGGGGCCGGCAGCGATCAAGAGCAATAGTCCGTGGGGATAGCAAGGGTCGACAAAAGGCAGGCAGCAGAGGTTCACTAAGAGAGGTAACAGTCCGGTTGACAACAGTAAAGGCAGTCCGATAAATAACGCTCAGAATTGAGGGCATGACCAACAAAACTTCGCGATGAACGCGCCGGCGACGCATTGCTGAAATGGCCGCCAGAGCGGATGTGAACCGCGAGACCCGGAACCGGAAGAGAGCGGCCCCAGGCACGGGATTGTGGGAAATGTAGTCAGTATTCAGGAGAGGGTTCCCGCTGGCGCGGGACGGGAGGAGCCACAGAGACCGCGCTTGTGACAGAGCCCCCCCCCCGCGAGTGCCTCCTGGCACGAGGAGGCAACCGACGCCGGGGTCTACCCCTGGGTCGGGGCCCTGGCCGATCCGGGTGAGCAGTGTGGAAGTCCACGGTGAGGGAGGGATCCAGGATGTCTTCGGCGGGCACCCAGGACCGCTCCTCGGGGCCGTAGCCCTCCCAGTCGACCAGGTACTGTAGGCGACCGCTCCGGCGTCGGGAGTCCAGTATAGTGTTGACTCGGTAGGCCTCCTCGCCATCGATGAGCAGGGGGGCTGGTCTCTGCGAAGCGGTCTCGTCTAGGATCCCCCCCCCATCCGGGGGGCCAGCGGGCTTTAACAGGGAAACATGAAAGGTTGGTGAGATGCGGTACTCGGGTGGTAAAGCAAGTCTAAATGATACAGGAGCGATTTGACGTACAATCTTAAATGGACCCACGTACCTGGGGCTTAGTTTCTTGCAAGGTAGATGGAGGCGCAGGTCCCGGGTCGAGAGCCAGACCCATTGGCCGGGTTCGTAGGTCGGGTTGGGTCGACGTCGACGATCCGCCTGGGCCTGGGTTCTGCGGACCGCTCTTTGCAAGTGCACATGGGCTCGGTTCCAGGTCTGCTCGCTCCGTCGGAACCAGGAGTTGACCGCGGGTAAGTCAGATGGCTCTCCTGACCAGGGAAATAAAGGAGGTTGGAACCCTAGGACACACTGAAAAGGTGTTAAGTTAGTGGATGCTTTACGGATAGAGTTCTGGGCGTATTCGGCCCAGAGGAGGTAACGGCTCCAGTCCTCCTGGTGGTCGTGGCAGTATGAGCGTAGAAACCGGGTCAACTCCTGGTTCAGCCTCTCAACCTGGCCGTTGGCCTCCGGATGGTATCCTGACGTCAGACTTACGTTTACTCCCAGAAGACGGAGAAAGTTTGACCAGAGGCGGGAGGTGAACTGAGGGCCGCGATCAGACACGATATCTTCTGGGAGGCCGTAATAGCGGAACACTGCATTGCAGAGGGCCTCAGCAGTTTCCATGGCAGTAGGTAACTTCGGGAGAGGGATGAAGCGGCAGCCTTTTGAGAACCTATCGACCACAGACAGAACAGTGGTGTGACCCTGAGATGGAGGGAGGTCTGTGACGAAGTCCACGGCTATGTGGGACCAGGGGCGCTTGGGAACAGGTAAGGGTTGCAACAGACCTGCGGGTAGTTGACGTGGGGTCTTGGTGGTACAGCAGGTGACACAGTTCTTGACATAGTTTGTGGTGTCATGGCGCATTGTGGGCCACCAGAAACGATTGTGTAGGAGATCGAGTGTGGCCTCAATACCTGGATGCCCTGAGCTGGGTGCGGTGTGGACCTTGGAGAGGATGCGTGAGCGAAGCACTGCGGGTACGTAAGTGAGGTTGTCTGGACATTCTGCTGGAGGAGGGTCTTGGGCCTGGGCTTCCGTGATTTCTGTCATGACGTCCCAGATGACTGGTGCGACAATTATGGACGCTGGAAGGATGGACTCTGGTGGATGGATGGCCTGGTTAGGTTCGTGTATACGAGACAGAGCGTCAGCTTTGAGATTTTGGGACCCAGGACGGTAATTTATGGTGAAATCAAAGCGGGTAAAGAAGAGTGCCCACCTAGCTTGTCGATGGTTAAGGACCTTGGCCAATCGGAGGTACTCCAGGTTCTTATGATCAGTCAAGATGACAAAAGGATTACAGGCCCCCTCCAACCAGTGCCTCCATTCTTCTAGTGCGAGCTTAATAGCGAGGAGTTCACGGTTACCCACATCGTAGTTCTTTTCGGCTGGGCTGAGCTTGTGGGAGAAAAAGGCACAGGGGAAGGTCTTTGGAGGCTCTCCCTGTTTCTGTGAAAGCACAGCCCCCACGCCCGTGCTTGAGGCATCGACCTCTACGAGGAAGGGTAGCTGAGGATCTGGGTGACGGAGGACGGGAGCTGTGGTGAACCTCCGCCGAAGTTCATGGAAGGCACTCAGGGCGTCAGGTGACCAGGTGAGACGGGTTTCGCCCTTCTTGACCATAGCTGTGAGTGGGGCGGCAACCGAGCTGAAATTGCGTATGAATCTTCGGTAGAAGTTGGAGAATCCTAGAAATCGTTGCAGCTCTTTGAGGGTTCTGGGCTGGGGCCAGTTCTGTACGGCCCTGACCTTAGTTTCATCCATAGCCACACCTTCCGGGCTGATGATGTACCCCAAAAAGGCAATACTCTGCTGATGAAATTGACATTTCTCCTCCTTGGCATACAATTTATGTTGGACAAGGCGTTGGAGGACTGACCTGACGTGCTGGACATGTTCGGCATAGGAGTTGGAGTAGACCAGAATATCGTCCATGTACACAATGACCCAACGGTTCAGCATATCTCTGAAAACATCGTTAACAAAAGCTTGAAAATAAGACGGACTATTGACCAGGCCGAAGGGCATCACCCGGTATTCATAGTGACCTGAGGTGGTGGAGAAAGCCGTCTTCCATTCGTCGCCTTTTCGGATGCGGATCAGGTTATAAGCTGAGCGAAGATCTAGCTTTGTGTAGTACCTTGCAGACCGTAGCTGTTCCAGAGCTGGCGGGACGAGGGGTAGAGGGTACCGGTACTTAATGGTTACTTCATTAAGGGAACGGTAATCGATGCAAGGCCGCAAACCTCCATCTTTCTTCTTCACGAAGAAGAAACCAGCTGAGAATGGTGAGGTTGAGGGACGAATGAACCCCTTTGCTAGTTCCTCCTTGATGTATTTCTCCATAGCCAGAGACTCTGGTTGAGATAGTGGAAAAACACGACCTCGAGATGGTGACGCCCCAGGTGTTAAGTCAATAGCACAGTCCCCTGGCCTGTGAGGTGGTAATTCAGATGCCTTGACTGTGCTGAATGCCTCGAGCAGGTCCTGGTATTCCACGGGGATGGAGCTGCAAGGTGGAGGCGTGGCTGGCTTGGGTGGTGTTTGAGGAGTTGGGTGGATGCAGTGTTCCAGGCAGTGCGGTGACCAGTGGGTGATGACTCCTCTAGCCTAGGAGATGGTGGGTTCGTGACGGTTAAGCCATGGATAGCCTAAGATGAGGGGTGACTGTGGTGAGGTTATCACAAAGAACCGGATAGTTTCCTGATGACCAGGTTCAACACGGAGGGTGAGGTCCTTGGTGACGTGACTGACGCGGCCCGTCCCTAATGGTCTCCCGTCGAGGGCGGCCACTGCCACGGGGTGAGCACAAGACAGAACAGGCAGACGATTAGCATGCACAAAGTCTTTGTCAATAAAGTTACCGGCAGCGCCGGAATCAATAAGAGCCCTGGTCGGGACTGATATGCCGTCTGAATTAAGCGTTACCGGTATCTCACAATGATTCAAACAGGTTTTAGAAGCACTCACCGAGGTGGGAGGTCGTGGAGGACGAGTCGGGCAGGTGGTGCGGATGTGACCCGCCTGTCCGCGGTAGAGACAGAGGTTGTTACGCAGTCGATGCTCCCTCTCCTCGATGGTGAGTCTTGTCGTTCCCAGCTGCATGGGCTCAGGGTTAGTGGAAGCCGACGGCTGTGGCAGAAACGTGGCAGGGAGACTCCGGCTGGGCTTGCGAGACCGCATTACTTTGTCGATCCTGATGGAGAGGTCGATGTATTGATTCAGTGAAAGTCCTTCATCACGACAGGCAAGCTCCACCTGCAGATCCGTGTTGAGTCCCTTGCGGTAATGCAACTTGAGAGGACCGTCATTCCATCCACTTTGCGCTGCCAGTGTTCTAAAATCCAGAGCATACTCGGCGGCCGTGCGGCGTCCCTGCCGCAACGCCATGATCTGCTCCCCCGCCTCGCTTCCTTCGGGAGCAGGTTGGAAAACCTCCTTAAAGCTTACGAGGAAATTAGCAAACGTGGGGTAAGTGGATTGCCCGAGGTCCCACACCGCGGTGGCCCACTCGAGAGCCTTTCCAGTCAGAAGCGAGCAAACAAACGCTATCTTGCTCTCGTCCGTAGCGTAAAGGTTGGGTTGTTGATTAACAAACAGAGTACATTGTAGTAAGAATCCCTTACATTTGTCTGCTGTTCCATCAAATTTTTCTGGGAAGGCAAGACGAGGGCTGGCGGCAACAGGCTGAACCGCTGGGGTTTGTGCAGGTGGTGGTGGAGAAGTGGCGACGGGAGGTGCAGCTACCTGTAATCCTTGAACCGCCTGCACCAACTGCTCCGTCAGGGCGGTGAGCCGTTCTAGCTGTTGCTGGTGCTGGGTTAGCATGGTAGCTTGAGCAGACATCTCCGACGCGAACTGTGAAACCGTCGCTGGATCCGAAGGTGGCGAAGTTTTCTGTGACGCGGTCAATGACGAATCTTGAGTCGTAGGATCCATATGCAACGATTTATTGAAATCGGACAAATCAAACAGGCAAGGGTCAACAACAACGGACTGGGGCAACGAAGGCAAATACAGAGGGGTAGTCAGAGTCCATGCAAAGGGTCGGGGCCGGCAGCGATCAAGAGCAATAGTCCGTGGGGATAGCAAGGGTCGACAAAAGGCAGGCAGCAGAGGTTCACTAAGAGAGGTAACAGTCCGGTTGACAACAGTAAAGGCAGTCCGATAAATAACGCTCAGGATTGAGGGCATGACCAACAAAACTTCGCGATGAACGCGCCGGCGAGGCACGCTGAAATGGCCGCCAGAGCGGATGTGAACCGCGAGACCCGGAACCGGAAGAGAGCGGCCCCAGGCACGGGATTGTGGGAAATGTAGTCAGTATTCAGGAGAGGGTTCCCGCTGGCGCGGGACGGGAGGAGCCACAGAGACCGCGCTTGTGACACATGGTAAACACTGGATAATGTGGGCATGAGCCTAAAGCGGCTCACATATAAAATGACAAATGCTGCCCAAATAATTAATAACAATTTGGGCCACTTTTGGCCAATATACCACACAGTCAGCATTGGCTAATCAGTGTGTAAGCCTAACTTTGACATGGCAAATATGCCATGATGAGGGCCACTTCTGGTTTGGTTGAAGCACTTGATACTGGCTAATTGAAATGTAAGTTTGAAACTGTAAATATGGCCTAAATATTTTTTCATAGAATTTGCCTACTTTTAATAGGATGCAACACAGTTAACTGATGCAGGCTGATCTGGATATGTGTCTTAGGAAGGCTACATACCCAGCTATTATTTTTTGCTTTTAATGGTAGTTTTTTATATATGTATTAACAGAAGAGACACTATTATAATGACAGCTCTTACAGACTTACTGTCTAGGTAGAGTCTGAGTGAGAACCTGGTGAAGAACTGTTTTTAAAGTCTTGGAATGTGTCTTTTAATATTTATCTCCGAGACATTTGAATTGCCGCTTGTGCAAAACTTGGGTTGGGATGATTTTACCAAGTAGGACACATTTCTGAACTTTTTTGAACATTTAGGGAGGACATTTTTAAATCTCTCCATAAAATATGTTGAGTATTGTTGGTGCATAACTCACTTAAAGCTTTGTGTGGCCCAGATAATATGTATTTATGGTTTGTTTGGTTCATTATTAGCTAAAATGTGGCTGTGCAGTGGCCTGCTTGTGGAAAGCAACTTGATTTTTTTTATTTTATTTTATTACATTTTTTAGGATCATGGCGGGTAGAAATAAAAAAAAAAGATAGAAATGGCCAATGATTTTAAACGTTCCACTGTCTTTTTAGATGCACTGGATCATCATGTCATCCTGTGCGTACACAACAAACTCACATCAGTCCAATCCCGAGATCAGCATCTGACTTTGAACTTGCTAGTAGTAAGCATGCTGTTGTTTTAGCTCTGGTGTGCCATTCTGCTAAGGGCAGTCAAGACAACTTTTTACATTTGGGCACTTTATCTCCAAAAGGCCAAAAACCTGGCACTCTGTGGGGTCATAAACAATACCATCAGGAGAGGTGCCAAGCCAAGGTGCATCTGTGTGAATTAAGAATCCATAAAGGTAGAACAACAGACGGTATTCCTCTACCACTGTAGATTCCAGTTCAGGGCCTCTCTTCATGTCTGTCTGGCAAGTTCCCTTATAGATTCTTATAGCCATGTGTTTAGCAGAGCCTTGCTGCCATACGTACCAAACCTCTTTAATTGGGATGATGCTACTGGTGGCTTTCTAACAGAGTGGCAATCCATCAGTGCACTCTGGTCTCTGGCGACATGCTCTTGTGTGCTGGTTTCAGAGTTATTGCCAGTAACTTCATGTGTAGTAGTCCATGTTTGCCATGTACAAATAAGCACACAGACGGGTCAAGGTTGTAACCATCTAGTCAGTCAGTCATATTTATTTACAGGGGTGGACTGGGACGAAATTTCAGGCCAGGAAATCTCACACTTATCCAGGCCATCCAATACACCCACACAATTTTGAAACCACAGACAACAATATATACGTTTTTTTTTTTTTTTTATGGCCGTCATAATCATCACATAAAAAAAAGGTTTAAATCGGCTGGGGCCATGCTATCTTTTGTGCGTTTACTTTTTTCACTAATTTTCTTGTATTTGTTACTTTTTTTATTAACACATTGATCCAAAACAACCACCTCATTGTAATTTGGTCGCAGCAGGCCAAATTGGCTGCCAGGCCACCAGGAATTCTCCCGGTGCTTCCGATGGCCAGTCCGCCCGTTTATTTATAAAGCACACAACAGCTGTTGGCCAAAGTGCTATACAAAGTTTAAGCAAATATCCTAATAAGTAAACACAGAACACACCGACAAACAGTACATACAGTTATACCACTGCACCTACTTATGACCATACGCAAGAGTAAATAAATGTGTTTTAAGAAGTATGTTGGTGCAGTTTTTATATAGGATGGCAAACTGTTTCAAAGCTGTGGAGCAGCTACTGAAAAGGCACAGTCTTTTGGAATATGTTCCCTCTTCCTTGTTCCAGTTAACAGTATAGTGGCAGCATTTTGAACAAGTCAAAGACTTGTGACAATAGAGACTGTGAAACACCCAAGTACAATACATTACAATAATCTAATCTGGCTAAAATGAAAGCATGTATTACAGACTCCATGTCTCTTGATGTTAACAATGACTTTGTTTTTGCAATATTCTTTAGCTGATAAAAACAACTTTTGACTAATTTAGGTTAGCCCATTTAGGTTTTTCATTGTACAGACCCACATGGGTCCCAAATGGGTTCTAATAATGGGGGCCAAGGTGGGCCACATACTAAACTAGTTACCATGACAGCCCTATTTATACAATTTAATGTTCAAAAAACCCAAACCTCATTGCTGCAGATCATCAGAACTATTAGTGGTGCAAGTGTGACCTCTAACAAACTTCAGCTGCATCAGCAGGAAAGGTTACACAATGCATCCATTTAGTCACAGTCTAGAGCATTCTGTTATTCATTAAAACAGTAGGGAAAAAAACCCTAAGTTTTCTATACTTTATATTGCATTTGGCTGGTTCTGGGTCCGTATGTAGATCTAAGGTCACTTCAACTTTGTTTTAGCATTTTAACTTTGTTCAGGCAGTTGGATAGTCAGTTAGAGAAATGTGATTTAGATTTACATTCAGCTTTTCCATTCACTGAAAACATTTTCCCTTATTTATACATTCCAAGGTACCACATTTAGCATGGTTAACACTACAAATATTTACTTCTGTTCAAAGCGCAATAACAAAAGTATTAGTTGAATAAAACAAAACAGTGTTGAGCTTAAACCTATCTATTTCTACTACTGTTTCTAACTACTGTTATTAATGTGCACTAAATGTGATAAATATTTCATCACTCTAAACCCTTTTCACCTGCCACAACATTTTATGAGCTTTACTTTGAGCATTGCATATACTACAGAAGCCCTGAACCACAATGTGAAAAAAAGTAACAATTTTTTAATGTGGGGGGGAAAATATAGTGGCTTTATGAAATTATGTTTTTTGAAATTAACATTTCAGGATTTTTCTCCATATAATGGACTGATATGGTGTCCCGAGTTTGAACTTCCAAAATGTAGTTTAAATGTGGCTTCAAACGATCCCAAATGCGGATGTAAATGATCCCAGCCAAGGAAGAAGGGTCTTATCTAGCGAAACGATCAGTTATTTTCATAAAAATAATACAATTTAAATACTTTTTAATGTCAAACACTCATCTTGTCTTGCTCTGCCTGAACGTTTTTCCGGTTCATGACAGTTAGTGTATGTCAAAAACTCCCATCTCACGTTCTCCCTCAACTTCAAAATCGTCTTATATCACTGTTTTACCTTTTTTGTTAAGGGTGTTTGATCTTCTTTGCATGTTCACTTTGCATAAACTGGGTCGGTACTTCTGCAGTGATGTAGGATGATTTTGAAATTATTTTTGAAGTTGAGGGAGAAAATACACTTAGAGTTTTTCGACATACCCTAACTGTTTAGAGCGAGAAAACACAGAGTTCAGGAAGAGCAAGACAAGACGAGCGTTTGAGATTAAAAAGTATTTAAATTGTTTTTGTTTTTTTTTTTAATGAAAATAACCAATCGTCTCGCTAGATAAGAGCCTTCTTCCTCGTTTGGGATCGTTTACAACCGCATTCGGGATCGTTTGAAGCCGCATTTAAACTGCATTTTGGAAGTTCAAAATCGGGGCACCATAAAAGTCAATTAATTTCTACAAACATAATTTCTTTAGGTTGAAGAAAGAAAGAATATCTTGGATGACAAGGGCGTGAGTACATTATCTGTACATTTTTGTTCTGGAAGTGGACTTCTCCTTTTAACCTTAAATAATAAAATTATGCAAAGGATTTGCATAATGTAATCAAGATGAAAAGAGGTTACTTATGATTCATGTGAATTTGGTTAACATGTATAACAGCTGGACTTGTTTTTAGTTGTATGTTCTAAACATTTGCTGAGCAATATAGCTGGAAATATGGAGACAAAACGGGAAATGTGAACAAATGATTACCAGAGGTGGGTAGAGTACCCAAAATCTGTACTCAAGTAAAAGTAAAAGTACTTATGGAAATATTTACTCAAGTAAGAGTAAAAGTAACAATCCCAATAGTTACTTGAGTAAGAGTAAAAAAGTATCCGATGGAAAAACTACTCAAGTAGCTAGTTACTAGTTACTTCTGATCTGATTGATATGAGGCGAAAACCTTGAATTTCAAACTATTTGGAAAGCTTCCACACACCTCTCCTTGAAAGTCTCTTTGTTTTGTTTATATAAAACATAGGCTGAAGTAAAGTAGCCTATCTCAGTCCTGTGATGGGCACATTAGTGTACGAATTTGTGTATAACACAGTATGCACTTCAATTTATTTAGATTTTTGGAAAATGGATATGAAAACATGCAGACGTTTAGAATGAACGTTTTTTACGAACGTGTGTTGTTTGTAAGGTTCACAAGATATTTGTCATTGCTTGCACAAGCGCGCATATGAGGAAAAAACATTCGGACAGTGTGTGAAATACGGTACTATAGGGTCAAAGTGCCCATAGTTACCAAATTACCATTAATAGGGTTCAAATAGGCATCATCATATTAGCCGCTTTTCCACTATCGTGATAGAATGTGTGTGCTAAGCGAAAGCGCGCTGTATGATCAAACAGCCAAGTAAACAGCTGTTACGCTGCGTTCATAGCTCATGCATTAATACTGTCAATAAATGTGTTAGTTTTTAGAAAGGTTTTACCTTCTGTGTCCGTCTCCGTTGGCATGCATATCCCCTCAGCATTTGTTGGTAACGTTATACCTGTCGTCGCCTTCTGTTTATTTTATTTTTTGCGTTGTTTATAGTTGTGTCCTTTTTTCTGTTATTTAACAAAGTCCCAAAAACAGAAATATCTGATCATATCTCTGTTTATATTACAATTGCGTTACCAAGGCAACAACTAACGCATTTGTATTTACATTCCAAAGAGTTCCGTTATCAGCACCACAGTGGAAAATGAAACCGTATCCGTGCTGACTGGCCCGGATCGGCACGGAACGGAACGGTTAAGCGAAGAGAACGGTTCGGCCCGATAGTGGAAAAGCGGCTATTGACACTTACCACTACATGTTTTTTCATGTTGGAGCTGGAATTTTTGTACGCAACGATGTCGCTTTTTTTGGTGCACACAGCCTGCATCGCATTATGAAACTGTTCTTTCTCACATCTTGAAGTGAAAAAATAGAGTTGATTTGAGGCCACGGGTGATCTGCCCCCGATAGCTCACACACGTCATCCTCTGCTTCAGCCATCATCTTTCTAAACGCGCGCTGAACTTAAGCAGGAGATGCGTAGCAGACTCTCGCGAAGCAGCCTCTCCAACGTCTCGCGAGACTTCAGATCAAGTCACGTAAACGAATTATTATTTTATATATCTAATATTTATTACAATTTTGTCAGTAACGGAGGAACGCCATCAAATGTAGCGAAGTAAAAGTAAAGTTTTTTCACTAAAAATGTACTTGAGTAAAAGTAAAAGTACCTATCTTTAAATATACAAAAATTTCTAAAAGTACTAGTTACCCCTGAAAAATAGCATTGAAGCCCTGGGTGTACATCTGTTTATCTTGCTGTAAGTAATGGTCCTAATTACAGTCAGTAAGAAGGAATGCTTAATGATATTTATAATGCTTATAATTTAGTATGCAGTTTATTAATAGAATATACTTTGTACAGGCAAGCAGATGAACCTGGCAAAATATGAACACAACATAAAATCTTCAATGTCCGAGACATCGTAACTCAACTACACTAACTAACC